>NC_053027.1:550397673-550697673 GCF_003073215.2 Triticum urartu
TGACATTAGAAAAGCTTTAGCATACGAACTACATGATCTTGTGCTAGGCTTAGGATTGGGTCTTGTCCATCACATCATTCTCCTAATGATGTGATCCCGTTATCAACGACATCCAATGTCCATGGTCAGGAAACCGTAACCATCTATTGATCAACGAGCTAGTCAACTAGAGGCTTACTAGGGACATGGTGTTGTCTATGTATCCACACATGTATCTGAGTTTCCTATCAATACAATTCTAGCATGGATAATAAACGATTATCATGAACAAGGAAATATAATAATAACTAATTTATTATTGCCTCTAGGGCATATTTCCAACAGTCTCCCACTTGCACTAGAGTCAATACTCCAGTTCACATCGATATGTGATTAACACTCAAGGTCACATCCCCATGTGACTAACACCCAAAGAGTTTACTAGAGTCAATAATCTAGTTCACATTACCATGTGATTAACACTCGATGAGTTATGGGTTTGATCATGTTATGCTTGTGAGAGAAGTTATAGTTAACGGGTCTGAATCTTTCAGATCCGTATGTACTTCGCAAATTTCTATGTCATCTTGTAGATGCAACTACTACGCTACATTTGGAGCTATTCCAAATAACTGTTCTACTATACGAATCCAGTTTACTACTCAGAATAATCTGGATTAGTGTCAAAGTTTGCATCGGCGTAACCCTTTACGACGAACTCTTTTACCACCTCCATAATCGAGAAAATTCCTTAGTCCACTAGTTACTAAGGATAACTTTGACCGCTGTCTTGTGATCCATTCTTGGATCACTCTTGTACCCCTTGACTGACTCATGGCAAGGCACATTTCAGGTGCGGTACATAGCATGGCATACCGTATAGAGCCTATGACAAAAGCATAGGGGACGACCTTCGTCCTTCCTCTTTCTTCTGCCGTGGTCGAGCTTAACTTCATACCTTACAACTCAGGCAAGAACTCCTTCTTTGACTGATCCATCTTGAACACCTTCAGGATCATGTCAAGGTATGTGCTCATTTGAAAGTTCCATTAAGCATTTTGATCTATCCTTATAGATCTTGATGCTCAATGTTCAAGTAGCTTAATCCAGGCTTTCCATTGAAAAACACTTTCCAAATAACCCTATATGCTTTCCAGAAATTCTACGTCATTTCTGATCAACAATATGTCAACAACATATATTCATCAGAAATTCTATAGTGCTCCCACTCACTTCTTTGGAAATACAAGTTTCTCATAAACTTTGTATACACCCAAAACTTTGATCATCTTATCAAAGCATACATTCCAACTCCGAGATGCTTACTCCAGTCCTTAGAAGGATTGCTGGAGCTTTGTATACTTATTAGCATCTTTCAGGATTAACAAAACCTTCCGGTTGTATCACATACAACCTTTCCTCAAAAATCGTCGAGGAAACAATGGTTTTTGGCATCCTATCTGCAAGATTTCACAAATAATGCAGTAATTGCTAATATAATTCCAACAGACTCTTAGCATCGCTACGAGTGAGAAAGTCTCATCGCAGTCAACTCCTTGAACTTGTCGGAAAACATCTTAACGACAAGTCGAGCTTTCTTAATGGTGATACCTACCATCATTGTCCGTCTTCCTTTTAAAATCCATATGTACCTAACAGCCTTACGACCATCAAGTAGTTCTCCCAAAGTCTACACTTTGTTTTCATACATGGATCCTCTCTCGGATTTTATGGCCTCGAGCCATTTATCGGAATCTGGGCCCACCATCGCTTCTCCATAGCTCGTAGGTTCATTGTTGTCTAGCAACATGACTTCCAAGACAGGATTACGTACCACTCTGAAGTAGTATGCATCCTTGTCATCCCACGAGGTTTGGTAGTGACTTGATCTGAAGTTTCATGATCACTATCATAAGCTTCCACTTCAATTGGTGTAGGTGCCACAGGAACAACTCCCTGTGCTCTGCCACACACTAGTTGAAGAGACGGTTCAATAACCTCATCAAGTCTCCACCATCCTCCCACTCAATTCTTTCGAGAGAAACTTTTCCTCGAGAAAGGACCCGATTCTAGAAACAATCCCTTATTGCTTTCGAATCTGAGACAGGAGGTATACCCAACTGTTTTGGGTGTCCTGTGAAGATGCATTTATCCGCTTTGGGTTCGAGCTTATCAGCCTGAAACCTTTTCACATAAGCGTCGCAGCCCCAAACTTTTAAGAAATGACAGCTTAGGTTTCTCTAAACCATAGTTCATACGGTGTCATCTCATCGGAATTACGTGGTGCCCCTTTTAAAGTGAATGTGGTTGTCTCTAATGCCTAACCCATAAACTATTGTGGTAATTCGATAAGAGACATCATGGTATGCATCATATCTAATAGGGTGCAGTTATGATGTTCGGACACACCATTACACTATGGTGTTCCAGGCTGTATTAGTTGTGAAACAATTTCCACAATGTCTTAATTCTGTGCCAAACTCGTAATTCAGATATTCATCTCTATGATCATATCATAGATCTTTTATCCTCTTGTCACGACGATCTTTCAACTTCACCCTGAAATTACTCGAACCTTTCAATAATTCAGACTCGTGATTCATCAAGTAAATATAATCAACATCTACTCAAATCATCTTTGAAGTAAGAACATAATGATATCCACTACACGCCTCAGCACTCATTGGACTGCACACATCAAAATGTATTACTTCCAACAAGTTGCTTTCTAGTTCCATTTTACTGAAAACGAGGCTTTCAGTCATCTTGCCCATGTGGTATGATTTGCATGTCTCAAGTGATTCAAACTCAAGTGAGTCCAAACGATCCATCTGTATAGAGTTTCTTCATGCATATCTACCAACAAACATGGTTCACATGTCTCAATCCTTTCAAAAATGAGTGAGTCCAAAGATCCATCAACATGGAGCTTCTTCATGCATTTTATACCGATATGACTTAAGTGGCAGTGCCACAAGTAGGTGGTACTATCATTACTATCTTATATCTTTTGGCATGAACATGTGTATCACTATGATCGAGATTCAATGAACCATTCATTTTAGGTGCAAGACCATTGAAGGTATTATTCAAATAAACAGAGTAACCGTTATTCTCCTTAAATGAATAACCGTATTGCGATAGACATAATACAATCATGTCTATGCTCAACGCAAACACCAATCTCGATGGTAGAGGGAGCGTGCGATGCTTGATCATATCAACATTGGAAACACTTCCAACACATATCGTCAGCTCACCTTTAGCTAGTCTCCGTTTATTCCATAGCTTTTATTTCGAGTTACTAACACTTAGCAACCGAACCGGTATCTAATACCCTGGTGCTACTAGGAGTACTAGTAAAGTACACTTCAACACAATGTATATCCAATATACTTCTATCGACCTTGCCAGCCTTCTCATCTACCAAGTATCTAGGGTAATTCTGCTCCAGTGGTTGTTCCCCTTATTACAGAAGCACTTAGTCTCGGGTTTGGGTTCAACCTTGGGTTTCTTCACTAGAGCAGCAGCTGAATTGCCGTTTCATGAAGTATCCCTTCATGTCCTTGCCCTTCTAGAAACTAGTGGTTTCACCAACCATCAACAATTGATGCTCCTTCTTGATCTCTACTTTTGTGGTGTCAAAAATCGCGAATATCTCAAGGATCATCATATATGTCCCTGATATATTATAGTTCATCACGAAGCTCTAGCAGCTTGGTGGTAATGACTTCGGAGAACCATCACTATTTCATCTGGAAGATCAACTCCCACTCGATTCAAGCGATTGTTGTACTCAGACAATCTGAGCACAAGTTCAACAATTGAGCTTTTCTCCCTTAGTTTGCAGGCTAAGAAAATCGTCGGAGGTCTTATACCTCTTGACGTGGGCACGAGCCTGAAATCCCAATTTCAGCCCTCGAAACATCTCATATGTTTCGCGACGTTTCAAAACGTCTTCGGTGCCTCAACTCTAAGCCGTTTAACTGAACTATCACGTAGTTATCAAAATGTGTATGTCAGATGTTCGCAACATCCATAGACAACGTTCGAGGTTCAGCACACTGAGCGGTGCATTAAGGACATAAGCCTTCTATGAAGCAATGAGGACAAACCTCAGTTTACGGACCTAGTCCGCATAATTACTACTATCAACTTTCAACTAAATTTTCTCTAGGAACATATCTAAACAGTAGAACTGAAGCGCGAGCTACGACATAATTTGCGAAGACCTTTTGACTATGTTCAGGATAATTAAGTTCATCTTATGAACTCCCACTCAGATAGACATCCCTCTAGTCATCTAAGTGATTACATGACCCGAGTCAACTAGGCCGTGTCCGATCATCACGTGAGACGGACTAGTCAACATCGGTGAACATCCTCATGTTGATCGTATCTTCTATACGACTCATGCTCGACCTTTCGGTCTCTTGTGTTCCGAGGCCATGTCTGTACATGCTAGGCTCGTCAAGTCAACCTAAGTGTTTCGCGTGTGTAAATCTGTCTTACACCCGTTGTATGTGAACGTTAGAATCTAACACCCGATCATCATGTGGTGCTTCGAAACAACGAACTTTCGCAACGGTGCACAGTTAGGGGGAACACCTTCTTGAAATTTTAGTGAGGGATCATCTTATTTACTACCGTCGTTCTAAGCAAATAAGATGCATAAACATGATAAACATCACATGCAATCAAATAGTGGCATGATATGGCCATCATCACTTTGCTCCTCTTGATCTCCATCTTCGGGGCTCCATGATCATCATCGTCACCGGCATGACACCATGATCTCCATCATCATGATCTCTATCATCGTGTCTTCATGAAGTTGTCCCGCCAACTATTACTTCTACTTCTACAGCTAACGGTTAGCAATAAAGTAAAGTAATTACATGATGTTTATGTTGACACGCAGGTCATAAATAAATAAAGACAACTCCTATGGCTCCTGCCGGTTGTCATACTCATCGACATACAAGTCGTGATTCCTATTACAAGAACATGATCAATCTCATACATCACATATATCATTCATCACATCCTTTTGGCCATATCACATCACATAGCATACCCTGCAAAAACAAGCTAGACGTCCTCTAATTGTTGTTTGCATGTTTTACGTGGCTGCTATGGGTTTCTAGCAAGAACGTTTCTTACCTACGCAAGAACCACAACGTGATATGCCAATTGCTATTTACCCTTCATAAGGACCCTTTTCATCGAATCTGATCGGACTAAAGTGGGAGAGACAGACACCCGCTAGCCACCTTATGCAACTAGTGCATGTCAGTCGGTGGAACCAGTCTCACGTAAGAGTACGTGTAAGGTCGGTCCGGGCCGCTTCATCCCACAATGCCACCGAATCAAGATTGGACTAGTAACGGTAAGCATATTGAACAAAATAAACGCCCACAACTACTTTGTGTTCTACTCGTGCATAGAAACTACGCATAGACCTAGCTCATGATGCCACTGTGTTGGGGAACGTAGCATAAATTCAAAATTTTCCTACGTGTCACCAAGATCTATCTATGGAGTCATCTAGCAACGAGGGAGGAGTGGATCTACATACCCTTGTAGATCGCGCGCGGAAGCGTTCAAGAGAACGGGGTTGATGGAGTCGTACTCGTCGTGATCCAAATCACCGATGATCCTAGCGCCGAACGGACGGCACCTCCGCGTTCAACACACGTACGGAGCAGCGACGTCTCCTCCTTCTTGATCCAGCAAGGGGGAGGAGAGGTTGATGGAGATCCAGACAGCACGACGGCGTGGTGGTGGAAGTAGCGGGATTCCAACAGGGCTTCGCCAAGCGCTGCAGGAGGAGAGAGATGTGTCATGGGAGGGAGAGGGAGGCGCCAGGGCTTAGGTTGGCTGCCCTCCCTTCCCCCCACTATATATAGGGCCAAGGGAGAGGGGCGCAGCCTTGGCCCTTCCTCCACCAAGGAAGGGTGCGGCCAGGGAGGAGTCCCTCCTCCCCAAGGCACCTCGGAGGTGCCTTCCCCCTTTAGGACTCTTCCCTTCCCTTGACTCTTGGCGCATGGGCCTCTTGGGGCTGGTGCCCTTGGCCCATATAGGCCAAGGCGCACACCCCTACAGCCCATGTGGCCCCCCGGGGCAAGCGGCCCCACCCGGTGGACCCCCGGGACCCTTCCGGTGGTCCCGGTACAATACCGGTGACCCCGAAACTTGTCCCGATGCCCGAAATAGCACTTCCTATATATAATTCTTTACCTCCGGACCATTCCGGAACTCCTCGTGACGTCCGGGATCTCATCCGGGACTCCGAACAACATTCGGGTTACTGCATATACATATCCCTACAACCCTAGCGTCACCGAACCTTAAGTGTGTAGACCCTACGGGTTCGGGAGACATGCAGACATGACCGAGATGACTCTCCGGTCAATAACCAACAGCGGGATCTGGATACCCATGTTGGCTCCCACATGTTCCACGATGATCTCATCGGATGAACCACGATGTCAAGGACTTAATCAATCCCGTATACAATTCCCTTTGTCTATCGGTACAATACTTGCCCGAGATTCGATCGTCGGTATCCCGATACCTTGTTCAATCTCGTTACCGGCAAGTCTCTTTACTCGTTCCATAACACATCATCCCGTGATCAACTCCTTGGTCACATTGTGCACATTATGATGATGTCCTACCGAGTGGGCCCAGAGATACCTCTCCGTTTACACGGAGTGACAAATCCCAGTCTCAATTCGTGCCAACCCAACAAACACTTTCGGAGATACCTGTAGTGTACCTTTATAGCCACCCAGTTACGTTGTGACGTTTGGCACACCCAAAGCACTCCTATGGTATCCGGGAGTTGCACAATCTCATGGTCTAAGGAAATGATACTTGACATTAGAAAAGCTTTAGCATACGAACTACATGATCTTGTGCTAGGCTTAGGATTGGGTCTTGTCCATCACATCATTCTCCTAATGATGTGATCCCGTTATCAACGACATCCAATGTCCATGGTCAGGAAACCGTAACCATCTATTGATCAACGAGCTAGTCAACTAGAGGCTTACTAGGGACATGGTGTTGTCTATGTATCCACACATGTATCTGAGTTTCCTATCAATACAATTCTAGCATGGATAATAAACGATTATCATGAACAAGGAAATATAATAATAACTAATTTATTATTGCCTCTAGGGCATATTTCCAACAAGACAAACAGAGTGTCACTAGTATAAGTGTCACTAGTATGCCTCTACTTGACTAGCTCGTTGAATCAAAGATGGTTATGTTTCCTAACCATAGACATGAGTTGTCATTTGATTAACGGGATCACATCATTAGGAGAATGATGTGATTGACTTGACCCATTCCGTTAGCTTAGCACTTGATCGTTTAGTTTGTTGCTATTGCTTTCTTCATGACTTATACATGTTCCTATGACTATGAGATTATGCAACTCCCGTTTACCGGAGGAACACTTTGTGTGCTACCAAACGTCACAACGTAACTGGGTGATTATAAAGGTGCTCTACAGGTGTCTCCGAAGGTACTTGTTGGGTTGGCGTATTTCGAGATTAGGATTTGTCACTCCGATTGTTGGAGAGGTATCTCTGGGCCCACTCGGTAATGCACATCACTTAAGCCTTGCAAGCATTGCAACTAATGAGTTAGTTGCGGGATGATGTATTACGGAACGAGTAAAGAGACTTGCCGGTAACGAGATTGAACTAGGTATTGAGATACCGACGATCGAATCTCGGGCAAGTAACATACCGATGACAAAGGGAACAACGTATGTTGTTATGCGGTCTGACCGATAAAGATCTTCGTAGAATATGTAGGAGCCAATATGAGCATCCAGGTTCGCTATTGGTTATTGACCGGAGACGTGTCTCGGTCATGTCTACATAGTTCTCGAACCCGTAGGGTCCGCACGCTTAAAGTTCGGTGACGATCATAATTAGGGTTTTTGTGTTTTGATGTACCGAAGGTTGTTCGGAGTCCCGGATGTGATCACGGACATGACGAGGAGTCTCGAAATGGTCGAGACATAAAGATTGATATATTGGAAGCCTATATTTGGATATCGGAAATCGTTCCGGGTGAAATCGGGATTTTACCGGAGTACCGGGGGGTTACCGGAACCCCCGGGGGTTAATGGGCCTACATGGGCCCTAAGGGAGAAGAGGAGGGCCGGCCAGGGCAGGCCGCGCCCCCCTCCCCCCTAGTCCGAATAGGACAAGGAAGGGGGGCGCCCCCTTTCCTCTTTCCCCCTTCCCCTTTCCTTCTCCAACAAGGCAAGAGGGGGGAGTCCTACTCCCGGTGGGAGTAGGACTCCTCCAGGCGCACCCCTAGGGGCCGGCCGCACCTCCCCCTCCCTCCTTTATATACGGGGGCAAGGGGGCACCCCATGACACACAAGTTGATCTTCGTGATCGTTCCTTAGCCGTGTGCGGTGCCCCCTTCCACCATATTCCACCTCGGTCATATCGTAGCGGTGCTTAGGCGAAGCCCTGCGTCGGTAGAACATCATCACCGTCATCACGCCGTCGTGCTGACGAAACTCTCCCTCAACACTCGGCTGGATCGGAGCTCGAGGGACGTCACCGAGTTGAACATGTGCAGAACTCGGAGGTGCCGTACGTTCGGTACTTGGATCGGTCGGATCGGGAAGACGTACGACTACTTCCTCTACGTTGTGTCAACACTTCCGTTGCCGGTCTACGAGGGTACGTAGACAACACTCTCCCCTCTCGTTGCTATGCATCACCATGATCTTGCGTGTGCGTAGGAAATTTTTGAAATTACTACGTTCCCCAACAGTGGCATCCGAGCTAGGTTTTATGCGTTGATGTTATATGCACGAGTAGAACACAAGTGAGTTGTGGGCGATATAAGTCATACTGCTTACCAGCATGTCACACTTTGGTTCGGCGGTACTGCTGGATGAAGCGGCCCGGACTGACATTATGCGTACGCTTACGCGAGAGTGGTTTTACCGCCGTGCTATGCACACAGGTGACTAGCGGGTGTCAGTTTCTCCAACTTTAGTTGAGCCAAGTGTGGCTACGCCCGGTCCTTGAGAAGGTTAAAACAACACTAACTTGACAAACTATCGTTGTGGTTTTCGATGCGTAGGTAAGAACGGTTCTTGCTCAGCCCATAGCAGCCACGTAAAACTTGCAACATCAAAGTAGAGGACGTCTAACTTGTTTTTGCAGGGCATGTTGTGATGTGATATGGTCAAGACATGATGCTATAATTTTATTGTATGAGATGATCATGTTTTGTAACCGAGTTATCGGCAACTGGCAGGAGCCATATGGTTGTCGCTTTATTGTATGCAATGCAATCGCGCTGTAATGCTTTACTTTATCACTAAGCGGTAGCGATAGTCGTGGAAGCATAAGATTGGCGAGACGACAACGATGCTACGATGGAGATCAAGGTGTCGCGCCGGTGACGATGGTGATCATGACGGTGCTTCGGAGATGGAGATCACAAGCACAAGATGATGATGGCCATATCATATCACTTATATTGATTGCATGTGATGTTTATCTTTTATGCATCTTATCTTGCTTTGATTGACGGTAGCATTATAAGATGATCTCTCACTAAATTTCAAGATAAGTGTTCTCCCTGAGTATGCACCGTTGAAGTTTCGTGCCCAGACATCCATGATATAGGTGTATAGTTTTGGGCACGGAAATTAAAGAACGCACGTGGAGTGAAAATTTCACAAGTTTTGGGCGAGATTACACCTGACTAATTGACATGAGGAAATAGAGGAGCTTGCCCGATATAAGGAAATGTAATCAAATCCTACAAAAATTATCCAATGAGTGGTGCAATGCAAATACACCTTATATTTTGGACTTTTTCTCAAAATCTATACACCTATATCAAGGAACGGAGGGAGTATGATTAATTGAACTTAAATTTATCATGAACTTAGTACCTGATAGTATCTTGCTTGTCTATGTTTGATTGTAGATAGATGGCCTGTGCTGTTGTTCTGTTGAATTTTAATGCGTTCCTTGAGAAAGCAAGTTGAAAGATGATGGTAGCAATTACACGGACTGGGTCCGTAACTTGAGGATTATCCTCATTGCTGCACAGAAGAATTACGTCAATGTAATCAAATCCCTACAAAAATTATCCAAATGAGTGGTGCAATGCAATACACCTTATATTTTGTACTTTTTCTCAAAAATCTATACACCTTATATCAAGGAACGGAGGGAGTATGATTAATTGAACTTAAATTTATCATGAACTTAGTACCTGATAGTATCTTGCTTGTCTATGTTTGATTGTAGATAGATGGCCCGTGCTGTTGTTCTGTTGAATTTTAATGCGTTCCTTGAGAAAGCAAAGTTGAAAGATGATGGTAGCAATTACACGGACTGGGTCCGTAACTTGAGGATTATCCTCATTGCTGCACAGAAGAATTACGTCCTGGAAGCACCGCTGGGTGCCAGGCCTGCTGCTGGAGCAACACCATATGTTATGAACGTCTGGCAGAGCAAAGCTGATGACTACTCGATAGTTCAGTGTGCCATGCTTTACGGCTTAGAATCGGGACTTCAAAGACGTTTTGAACGTCATGGAGCATATGAGATGTTCCAGGAGTTGAAGTTAATATTTCAAGCAAATGCCCGGATTGAGAGATATGAAGTCTCCAATAAGTTCTATAGCTGCAAGATGGAGGAGAATAGTTCTGTCAGTGAACATATATTCAAAATGTCTGGGTATCATAATCACTTGACTCAACTGGGAGTTAATCTTCCTGTTGATAGTGTCATTGATAGAGTTCTTCAATCACTGCCACCAAGCTACAAGAGCTTCGTGATGAACAATAACATGCAAGGGATGGATAAGACGATTCCCGAGCTCTTCGCAATGCTAAAGGCTGCGGAGGTGGAAATCAAAAAGGAGCATCAAGTGTTGATGGTCAACAAGACCGCCAGTTTCAAGAAAAAAGGCAAAGGGAAGAAGAAGGGGAACTTCAAGAAGAACAGCAAGCAAGTTGCTGCTCAGGAAAAGAAACCCAAATCTGGACCCAAGCCTGAAACTGAGTGCTTCTACTGCAAGCAGACTGGACACTAGAAGCGGAACTGCCCCAAGTATTTGGCGGATAAGAAGGATGGCAAGGTGAACAAAGGTATATGTGATATACATGTTATTGATGTGTACCTTACTAGAGCTCACAGTAGCACCTGGGTATTTGATACTGGTTTTGTTGCTAATATTTGCAACTCGAAACAGGGACTACGGATTAAGCGAACACTGGCGAAGGATGAGGTGACGATGCACGTGGGAAATGGTTCCAAAGTCGATGTGATCGCAGTCGGCACGCTACCTCTACATCTACCTTCGGTATTAGTATTAGACCTAAATAATTGTTATTTGGTGCCAGCGTTGAGCATGAACATTATATCTACATCTTGTTTTATGCGAGACGGTTATTCATTTAAATCAGAGAATAATGGTTGTTCTATTTATATGAGTAATATCTTTTATGGTCATGCATCCTTGAAGAGTGGTCTATTTTTAATGATCTCGATAGTAGTGATACACATATTCATAATGTTGAAGCCAAAAGATGTAGAGTTGATAATGATAGTGCAACTTATTTGTGGCACTGTCGTTTAGGTCATATCGGTGTAAAGCGCATGAAGAAACTCCATACTGATGGACTTTTGGAATCACTTGATTATGAATCACTTGGTACTTGCGAACCGTGCCTCATGGGCAAGATGACTAAAACGCCGTTCTCCGGTACTATGGAGAGAGCAACAGATTTGTTGGAAATCATACATACAGATGTATGTGGTTCGATGAATGTTGAGGCTCGTGGCGGATATCGTTATTTTCTCACCTTCACAGATGATTTAAGCAGATATGGGTATATCTACTTAATGAAGCATAAGTCTGAAACATTTGAAAAGTTCAAAGAATTTTAGAGTGAAGTTGAAAATCATCGTAACAAGAAAATAAAGTTTCTACGATCTGATCGTGGACGAGAATATTTGAGTTACGAGTTTGGTCTACATTTGAAACAATGCGGAATAGTTTCGCAACTGACGCCACCCGGAACACCACAGCGTAATGGTGTGTCCGAACGTCGTAATCATACTTTATTAGATATGGTGCGATCTATGATGTCTCTTACTGATTTACCGCTATCGTTTTGGGGTTATACTTTAGAGACGGCTGCATTCACGTTAAATAGGGCACCATCGAAATCCGTTGAAACGACGCCTTATGAACTATGGTTTGGCAAGAAACCAAAGTTGTCGTTTCTAAAAGTTTGGGGCTGCGATGCTTATGTGAAAAAGATTCAACCTGATAAGCTCAGACCCAAATCGAAGAAATGTGTCTTCATAGGATACCGAAAGGAGACTGTTGGGTACACCTTCTATCACAGATCCGAAGGCAAGACATTCGTTGCTAAGAATGGATCCTTTCTAGAGAAGGAGTTTCTCTCGAAAGAAGTGAGTGGGAGGAAAGTAGAACTTGATGAGGTAACTGTACCTGCTCCCTTATTGGAAAGTAGTACATCACAGAAGCCGGTTTCTGTGACACCTATACCAATTAGTGAGGAAGCTAATGATAATGATCATGAAATTTCAGATCAAGTTACTACTGAACCTCGTAGACCAACCAGAGTAACATCCGCACCAGAGTGGTACGGTAATCCTGTTCTAAAAGTCATGCTACTAGATCATGATGAACCTACAAACTATGAAGAAGCGATGGTGAGCCCAGATTCCGCAAAATGGCTAGAAGCCATGAAATCTGTGATGGGATCCATGTATGAGAACAAAGTGTGGACTTTGGTTGACTTGCCCGTTGATCGGCAAGCAATTGAGAATAAATGGATCTTCAAGAAGAAGACTGACACTGACGGTAATGTTACTGTCTACAAAGCTTGACTTGTTGCGAAAGGTTTTCGAAAAGTTCAAGGGATTGACTACAATGAGACCTTCTCACCCATAGCGATGCTTAAGTCTGTCCGAATCATGTTAGCGATTGCCGCATTTTATGATTATGAAATTTGGCAGATGGATGTCAAAACTGCATTTCTGAATGGATTTCTGGAAGAAGAGTTGTATATGATGCAACCAGAAGGTTTTGTCGATCCAAAGGGAGCTAACAAAGTGTGCAAGCTCCAGCGATCCATTTATGGACTGGTGCAAGCCTCTCGGAGTTGGAATAAGCGCTTTGATAGTGTGATCAGAGCATTTGGTTTTGTACAGACTTTTGGAGAAGCCTGTATTTACAAAAAGTGAGTGGGAGCTCTGTAGCATTTCTGATATTATATGTGGATGACATATTACTGATTGGAAATGATATAGAATTTCTGGATAGCATAAAGGGATACTTGAATAAGAGTTTTTCAATGAAAGACCTCGGTGAAGCTGCTTACATATTGGGCATTAAGATCTATAGAGATAGATCAAGACGCTTAATTGGACTTTCACAAAGCACATACCTTGACAAAGTTTTGACGAAGTTCAAAATGGATCAAGCAAAGAAAGAGTTCTTTCCTGTGTTACAAGGTGTTAAGTTGAGTAAGACTCAATGTCCAATCACCGCAGAAGATAGAGAGAAAATGAAAGATGTTCCCTATGCTTCAGCCATAGGCTCTATCATGTATGCAATGCTGTGTACCAGACCTGATGTGTGCCTTGCTATAAGTCTAGCAGGGAGGTATCAAAGTAATCCAGGGGTAGATCACTGGACAGCGGTCAATAACATCCTGAAGTACCTGAAAAGGACTAAGGATATGTTTCTCGTATATGGAGGTGACAAAGAGCTCATCATAAATGGTTACGTTGATGCAAGCTTTGACACTGATCCGGACGATTCTAAATCGCAAACCAGATACGTATTTATACTGAATGGTGGAGCTGTCAGTTGGTGCAGTTCTAAACAAAGCGTCGTGGCGGGATCTACATGTGAAGCGGAGTACATAGCTGCTTCGAAAGCAGCAAATGAAGGAGTCTGGATGAAGGAGTTCATATCCGATCTAGGTGTCATACCTAGTGCATCGGGTCCAATGAAAATCTTTTGTGACAATACTGGTGCAATTGCCTTGGCGAAGGAATCCAGATTTCACAAGAGAACCAAGCACATCAAGAGACGCTTCAAATTCCATTCGGGATTTAGTCCAAGTGGGAGACATAGAAATTTGCAAGATACATACGGATCTGAATGTTGCAGACCCGCTGACTAAGCCTCTTCCACGAGCAAAACATGATCAGCACCAAGGCTCCATGGGTGTTAGAATCATTACTGTGTAATCTAGATTACTGACTCTGGTGCAAGTGGGAGACTGAAGGAAATATGCCCTAGAGGCAATAATAAAGTTATTATTTATTTCCTTATATCATGATAAATGTTTATTATTCATGCTAGAATTTGTATTAACCGGAAACATAATACATGAGTGAATACATAGACAAACAGAGTGTCACTAGTATGCCTCTACTTGACTAGCTCGTTGATCGAAGATGGTTATGTTTCCTAACCATGGACATGAGTTGTCATTTGATTAACGGGATCACATCATTAGAAGAATGATGTGATTGACTTGACCCATTCCGTTAGCTTAGCACTTGATCGTTTAGTTTGTTGCTATTGCTTTCTTCATAACTTATACATGTTCCTATGACTATGAGATTATGCAACTCCCGTTTACCGGAGGAACACTTTGTGTGCTACCAAACGTCACAACGTAACTGGGTGATTATAAAGGTGCTCTACAGGTGTCTCCGAAGGTACTTGTTGGGTTGGCGTATTTCGAGATTAGGATTTGTCACTCCGATTGTTGGAGAGGTATCTCTGGGCCCACTCGGTAATGCACATCACTTAAGCCTTGCAAGCATTGCAACTAATAAGTTAGTTGCGGGATGATGTATTACGGAACGAGTAAAGAGACTTGCCGGTAACGAGATTGAACTAGGTATTGAGATACCGACGATCGAATCTCGGGCAAGTAACATACCGATGACAAAGGGAACAATGTATGTTGTTATGCGGTCTGATCGATAAAGATCTTCGTAGAATATGTAGGAGCCAATATGAGCATCCAGGTTCCGCTATTGGTTATTGACCGGAGACGTGTCTCGGTCATGTCTACATAGTTCTCGAACCCATAGGGTCCGCACGCTTAAAGTTTGGTGACGATCGTAATTAGGGTTTTTGTGTTTTGATGAGGAGTCTCGAAATGGTCGAGACATAAAGATTGATATATTGGAAGCCTATATTTGGATATCGGAATCGTTCCGGGTGAAATCGGGATTTTACCGGAGTACCGGGGGGTTACCGGAACCCCCCTGGGGGTTAATGGGCCTACATGGGCCCTAAGGGAGAAGAGGAGGGCCGGCCAGGGCAGGCCGCGCGCCCCCTCCCCCTCTAGTCCGAATAGGACAAGGAAGGGGGGGCGGCGCCCCCTTTTCCTCTTTCCCCCTTCCCCTTTCCTTCTCCAACAAGGCAAGAGGGGGGAGTCCTACTCCCGGTGGGAGTAGGACTCCTCCAGGCGCACCCCTAGGGGCCGGCCGCACCTCCCCCCTCCCTCCTTTATATACGGGGGCAAGGGGGCAACCCATGACACACAAGTTGATCTTCGTGATCGTTCCTTAGCCGTGTGCGGTGCCCCCTTCCACCATATTCCACCTCGGTCATATTATAGCGGTGCTTAGGCGAAGCCCTGCGTCAGTAGAACATCATCACCGTCATCACGCCGTCGTGCTGACGAAACTCTCCCTCAACACTCGGCTGGATCGGAGCTCGAGGGACGTCACCGAGTTGAACGTGTGCAGAACTCGGAGGTGCCGTACGTTCTGTACTAGGATCGGTCAGATCGGGGAGACGTACGACTACTTCCTCTACGTTGTGTCAACGCTTCCGTTGCCGGTCTACGAGGGTACGTAGACAACACTCTCCCCTCTCGTTGTTATGCATCACCATGATATTGCGTGTGCGTAGGAATTTTTTTGCAATTACTACGTTCCCCAACTCTCCCTTCCTCGCCGCCGCCTGAGGCAGCCGCCGGGCAAGCCCGGGGCGCCAAGGATGGTGGCGGCGGGGCCTTAGTTGCCCTGCCTCTGCGTGGGGAACCCCAGATCTGGAGCGGCGGCTCCATTGGCAAGGCACGGTCGGCTAGCAACTGTGCGGGCAGTGGATCTGGCGTCCCGGCCGCGGGGGCGGCGGGATCCGGTGGTCGTTGGCGACCGGCGGCGGCTTCTGCGATGGTCGGTGCGCACGATCTGGCGCCTATCCTCCTCCCTTGTTCGACGTGCGGGCCAGCCTGGTCGGGTCGCGCTTCCTCTTGGTCGCCGGTTCTGTACAGGAGGCACTGCTGGTGCCGGGGATCTAGTTCAGGCGAAATCCCTATCCGGCCATGACTGGCCACGCCAACGGCGACGCCTGAGGGCGTCATTCCCCTCCTTGGAGGCATCGGTATGGACTGATCTCCTCACTTCCCATTACCCTAGGTCTCCCGGGCGAATGCCCTAACTTTGTTGGGCGGCGGCGGCGCTCATGGTGTCGTTCCCTTCTTGAAGGCGCCGCTTTGGGAACCTTGGGGTTGGGTGGCGCTTGTGGGTGGTGGGCGACGGCGGTGGTGTGGCCCAATCCTAGCATGGATTTACGTCTGTTGCTTGGAGATGGACTCGCATAGGTGGAGGTCGTCGTCTGGCGTCGTGGTGGCGTCAATGGTGGAGGAACTGCCAAGGCTCGCGTAGGTGGAGGTCGTCATTTGGCGTCGTGGTGGCGTCGATGATGGAGAACCTGCCAAGGTTGTCACCTCAATCTGCTCTGAGGATGGACCAGTGGAAGATGGCGGCGACGACACATGTGAGTGCGTTGGACCGGTTTGAGTCCCAGACCCAGCAGATGGCTCGGTCGGGGCCTCCGGCTTTAGATGTTAGGCTTAGGTGAAAGGTCTGGATATGTGGCCCAGCTTGCACCCCTTCATTATTTGGATAGAAGTAGCGGAAGATGTTGCCAAGATGGCAGATTCAGATATATTGTTGTTCTACTTTGTAAGGCCCTTGAGAATAATCAATAAAATGGCCACACGCATCTCCCAGATGCAGAGGCCAGGGATCATCCTCCTTTTCTAAAAACATACACATCTCATGTGGGCAACGGCGCCCACTCATCGTTCTACCACTGAATAATCGACCATAAACTAGCTCATAAGAAATGTCTCGAAAGAAAGAACTAGCTAGTGATCAATTTTCTCAAGGCCCCGGGTGCTTAGTTAGTTAACAGTTTAACGGCACAATTGGTCTCTGTTGAATCGCAGGCAGTGGTGTCGAAACGTCCCGGTGCAGGTTTTGTCGACATGCTTAATTAGTAACCTTAATAAGGCTACACTAGACTAGTGCTACGTCTTAGTAGATCAGTGACTGGATTAATTCGAACATTTGGTTTCGTTCATGCGTATGGTTGGACAAAATCTAGGACTCCTAACGTCATAGGACACTTTCCGTGACCACGACATGTGGTTTACTTATAGCAGATTAGTGCTGCATGTATCATTATCTCTTCACTGTAAAATAAGACAGACATCGAAGAAGCTTATTTTAACAGTGCATGAAGAAATATCTCTCGAGAGAAGCCTAGGGTGTCAATCATATCTGTTTGCTCTGTCCGACTTACCCCAAAGTTGTATTAGCAGTAGTACTTAATCAGTTATCGCCGTACAAGACTAGAATGTTCCAAGGGTGATATATACAGTTGCTAAATGGAGCTCATCGGATGTCATTTTGCCAGCAAATTTTGCAAGCACCTAAAATATTTGGTCATAATCACATCCACAAATTTTCAGATATTTTAAAAATAGTTTGCTAAGTTTTTTATCGTGGGTGCACCGGGGTGCAATGTCTATGGGTGCACAAAAACCAAATTCTATGTTTTTTCTGAGGCAGTCATCGTCCAGTGAGTAAGTTATAACAATTGGCTATTCAGCTGTAATGTTTTCCGTTCTTTTACAATGGGTAATCCGACGTGCCTTCCGTGCCATGGGTTAGGTTGGATTAGGTCGCCATCTGCGCCTCAAATGGGACTCCCGAAACAGAACTTTCTACATTTAGGATCAGTAGTTTCCTTGGCTCAGGCGGGCCGACCAACAGCTTCATTATAGGTGAGTATCAATCACACCCTTGCAGCTGCAGAAGGCTTATCCGTAACAGTATTTTTCATGTTAATTTCATCTAAGCAGACATGTAGGCTGTGGTTTCACGGGCTATCCTCTGAAGTATGTAGACATTGCCGCTTGCAGCTTGGGCCAGGCGCATGCATGGCCGGCCAGGCCATACGCTCATATGTGATGCCAGAGATCAGGCCGGCCAGGTCATCTTGGACTGAAGGAGGCAGAGAACGATCTTTGGACAAGGACGCCAACATCTTACCTGCAAAAAACTTTGAGGATGTTGCTAGATCTAGACATATAAAACGAGGCTAGTATGGAAGTGCAACTATATTGTAATGATTAACTACATGACGACATCAAGCAAGCAAATCGCGACAACTTGGAGGACAGAGGCATCAGGACACACATGATCTTTTTCTTAAGATGATTTATGTACTTCCGCGGAGCTAGCAAGGTAGCTGTAAAAACAGGCACCTCATAGTATGTTCTAGAAAGTGGCCCTTGGAGAGGTAAACGAGCCGCACGTCAATCGATTTTTTGTATGTTTGGGGCATATACATATTAATAATCTGATCTGAGGTGCCTACTTTTACGTTCACCTCGCTAGCTCCGTAAGTAAATTAATCCTCTTAAGAAAAAGACCATGCGTGTCCAGAACACCAGATGCCTGTGTCCTCCGAGTAGTAGTAGTAACGATGTGTTTGCCTGATCTGATCATGTACTTAATCATTGCCATACTTGCACTTCGATAGTAACAACATTTGTCAAGGTTAGCTAGCAACATCCTCGGAGTTTTTGGTGGCTAAGATGTTGGGAGTCCTTGTCCAATGATTCCTGCCTGCCTCTGGCAGGCCAGGATCACCATCGCCATATCTTTGGCATCACATGTCACGGCGGCCTGGCCGGCCAGCCGTCTTTGCCCCTGACCCAAGCTGCAAGCGGCAATGTCATACTACAGCGGATGGCCTACGTAACCGCCACCTACATTTCTGTTTTGGTTGATTTTTCCATGAAAAACTTGTATTATGGATAAGCGTTCTGCAAGGGACATGATTGATGGCCATCTGCAATGAAGCTGTTGGCCGCCCGGAGGAGGAAAGCTACCTAACCAATGGCATGGAATGCACATCGGATTACCCGCTGTTAAATAAACTGAAAAGTTACAGTTGATTGAGCCATTGATTATAGTTTACTCACCAGACGTTGATGATGATCCGATCGCCTCGGCTAAGTCGACCAAGCAATTGGTTACTCTTGTTAGACTAAGTATATGTTAGATATGCGTGTTGTAATATAATTTGTATTTGTACGGTTCCCTCTTATAAATATATGACAGCCGTATCCATCAAGGATATCGTGCATTGTTCCAAACCCTAATACGTCTAACATGGTATCAGACGACGCGTTCGATCCGCGTCACGCTTCCGCCTCTGCTGCCGTCGCGCCGGCTCCCGCCGCCACGCCGTCTCTCTCCACCCTGGCGATGGAGTCGCCGTTCATAGCGTCGCCTCCGCTTGCCTGGGCCCGATCTGCTCCCGCGGGATCGCAACCTCCCCGCCTCGATCGTCTACGATGCCGCCGCCGCCTCAGTCTCCTGCCGTGCCGATCGCGGGCAACCCGATCCCATCGCACGGCACACCTCCTCCACCGGCCTCCTACGGCGCCTCTGGGCAGGCGGCCTACGGTGGCCCTCCGGCTCCGGTCCATTACCGCGACGCGCCCGCGGCCTCGGGGTCCTATGGCGCTCACCAGGCGCCGTACGGTGGCCCGTACCCTGCGCCATACGTCGCGCCGTCGGCTGCGTCGTACGCGACGTACGCTGCTGCCGCCCCGACGCCCTATGCTGCCGCCCAACCGTACGCCGCCCCTCCTGCACTCCCGTATGGTGTGCACCTATCGGCGCCTTACGGTCATCATCAACAACCATCGGCCGATGCACTTGTCCCGTACAGTGTCGTCTCGCCGCCTGATCTGCCGCCCTCCGCGCCGATGGCCGAACCAGGGCCGTTTCACTTCGCTCATCTGGTGACGGTGAAGCTCTCTGCTGATAACTACCTCCTGTGGCGCGCCCAAGTGTTGCCGCTGATGCGTAGCCACTACCTTGAGGGGTATGTTGATGGCTCCCTGCCGTGTCCTCCGGCTATGGTTCCGGTACCTTCGCCCCATGGTGGCTCTGTCATGGTCCCCAACCCTGTTCATCGTCGGTGGACTACTCAAGATCATGCCATCCTGGGTGCTATTCAATCTTCGCTCACTCCATCCGTGGCGGGCATGGTGGTTTTTGCCGCTACGTCGAGGGATGCATGGACCACGCTTGACTCTAGTTTCTCCTCGCAGTCCCTGGCACGTTCGTCTGCCATTCGCAACCAGCTGGGTGAGGTCAAGAAGAATGATCTCTCTGTCACGGCCTTCTTCAACAAAGTAAAAAGCTTGGCTGACACACTGTCCTCAATTGGGAAGCCACTCCGTGATGAGGAGTTTACTTCATTCATTCTTAATGGACTTGACGAGGACTATGACTCTCTTGTGGAAAACGTCAATGGACGTGACATGCCGATGCCACCTCATGGTCTCTATGCCCGCCTCCTTAACACGGAGCAGCGGCTCGCTGCTTGTCGCTCTGTCGGAGTCTACACGGAGGGCCCCTCTGCGAACGCTGCTCTTCGCGGGGGTGCCCGTGGTGCCAAGCAGAAGCCGCCGCCTCCCATAGGCAACCAGCCCCGTCCGCCCGCTCCAGCTCCTCCAACGGCTGGTGGCAAGCGGCTCCACTGCGAGGCGTGTGGTGCTGGGATCGAGTGTCAGCTTTGTGGCATTGAGGGACACTTGGCATCTCGGTGTCATCGTCGTTTTAAACGCGATTTTCTTGGCATCGGGAACAATGGGAAGGGTAACGAGAAGCAAGCTGCTCTCGCTACACAGGAGCCCGGATTCACTCCATCATATTCTATGGATCCTGCCTGGTACATGGACACAGGCGCCACGGACCATTTGACGAGCCAGCTTGATAAGTTGGCCACTCGCCAGCCCTACACCGGTCATGATCAGGTCCGCACTGCCAATGGATCAGGTATGCCCATCTCACATGTTGGTCAGGCATCTCTTCTTTCCCGTACCACTAAAACCTTGCGTCTCCTTGATGTCCTTCGTGTTCCTTCAGTCACATATAGTTTACTCTCGGTTCCTAAATTAACTCGTGACAACAATGTGTTTGTTGAGTTTCACCCTTTCCATTTTTTTGTTAAGGACCGGGACACGAGGGACGTTCTTCTTAGTGCTCGAGCTCGCGACGGCTTATATGCACTTGATGTGCCACGAGTGTCTCAAGTTTTCAGTGGTGTGCAGGTGTCATCGTCGCAGTGGCATTCTCGCCTTGGCCACCCTGCCACTCCCATTGTGCACCATGTGCTTCATCGTCATCGTCTTCCCGTTGAGTCCAGTAATAAGGAGTTTCTAGTGTGTGATGCCTGTCAACAAGGCAAGAGTCATCAGTTGCCCTTTTCTGTATCAAGTCGTGTTGTCAAAACTCCTCTTGAACTTGTGTTTTCCGATGTGTGGGGCTATACCCAAACTTCTGTTAGTGGGCACAACTATTATGTCAGTTTCATAGATGCTTTCAGTCGCTCTACTTGGATTTATCTTATTAAGCGCAAATGTGATGTGTTTCATGTTTTTATGCAATTTCAAGCACATGTTGAACGATTGCTCAAGCACAAAATTATACATGTTCAGTCTGATTGGGGGGGTGAATACCGTAATCTTAACACCTTCTTTCAGAAGCTTGGCATTTCACACCATGTGTCTTGTCCTCATACACATCAGCAGAACGGTGCAGCTGAGCGTAAGCACCGTCATATAGTTGAAACTGGTCTAACACTTCTTGCACATGCCTCTGTTCCGTTTCGGTTCTGGAGTGATGCCTTTGTTACTGCTTGTTTTTTGATAAACAGGATTCCCACACGACTTCTTCATATGAAGTCCCCTCTAGAAGTGTTGCTTCATGAAACTCCAGATTACTCCTTCCTCAAAGTGTTCGGTTGTGCGTGTTGACCACATCTTCGCCCGTACAATAAGCATAAACTTGAGTATCGGTTGAAAAAATGTGTGTTCCTTGGGTACAGTCCTCTCCACAAAGGTTACAAGTGTCTCCACATTCCATCAAACCGTGTTTACATCTCCCGCAATGTTGTGTTTGATGAGACTGTCTTTCCTTTTTCCACACTCACATCCCCCACTGACACTCCTGTTGCCGAGTTGCACTCGTTTCCAGTTTTGCCTGATCAATTTATGGATGCTGCATATTTTCCTTTGTTGTTGCCTAACCACGGTGCATGGACTGGACGAGGTGCTCGACTGGATCTTCTTGATGATGACAATGCGCCACCTACACCAGCTGTTGCTACGACGGCTGCCACCGATGTTGATCCCGTGTGCATGCCCCATGCACGTGGATCCGCTGGCATGCCTGCGTCGCCTGGGCCGGCCACCCCCGTGGCCACGTCACCTGGGCCTGCAGCCTCGCAGCCGCCTGGGTCGGCTGACCCCGCGGCTCGGTCGCCTGGGCCGGCGGTCCCGCCGAGTGATGACGCGTGCATATCCCATGCACGTGGGTGCGCTGGAGCGCCCATGTCGCCTAGTGCCCCTGTGTCACCTGATCCGTCGTCGTCAACCACGCCGGACCGATCTTCGTCAACCACTCCAGGTCAGGTGACCATGCTACCAGACGTGCTTGTGAGCTCATCTGTGGGCGTGTCTTCCTCGCCACTCCTGGACAGTAGCTCCTCGTCGCCATCTCCGCCTGTCGTCCTGCGCCCTCATACTCGCAGCAAGAGTGGCATTTTTCAGCCGAAGAAGTATACTGACGGGACTGTCGCATGGCTTGCGGCTTGTGTGGCGCATGGTGAAGCTGATCCTACGACTGAGCCACGACACTTTCAGGCAGCGCTTCGCATTCCACACTGGCATGCTGCGATGGAGCAGGAGATTCATGCTCTTCAGAAGAACAACACTTGGCGTCTGGTTCCACCTCCGTCCGGTGTCAATATCATTGACTCCAAATGGGTGTTCAAGGTGAAGAAACATGCTGATGGCTCCATTGAGAGGTACAAGGCACGCCTGGTGGCGAAGGGATTCAAACAACGGTATGGCATTGACTATGAAGACACGTTCAGTCATGTTATTAAACCAACTACCATTCGTGTTCTTCTTTCATTGGCTGTTACTCGAGGATGGTCGCTTCGACAACTTGATGTTCAGAATGCTTTTCTCCATGGAGTTCTGGAAGAAGAGGTTTATATGCGTCAGCCGCCAGGGTTTGTTGATCCTGATCAGCCGCATCATTTGTGTCGTCTTGTTAAGGCTCTCTATGGTCTGAAGCAGGCCCCTTGTGCGTGGCATGCGCGTCTTGGAGCTGCTCTTCATGCGCATGGTTTTGTGCCTTCTACAGCGGATACGTCTCTGTTTATTCTTCAGCGACCGGAGGTGACTATGTACATTCTGGTCTATGTTGATGATATCATTCTTGTTAGTTCATCCGCTGCTGCTACGGATCGGCTTGTGTCCTCTCTCAGTGCTGAGTTTGCTGTTAAGGATCTTGGGAGACTCCATTACTTCCTGGGTCTAGAGGTGTCTCATTCTGATGGTGGCCTGACTCTCACTCAGAGGAAATACTCTCAGGATCTTCTACGTCGTGCTGGTATGTTGCAATGCAAGCCTGCCACGACTCCTATGTCTGCCACAGACAAATTGACGGCTTTTGATGGTGACTTACTCTCTCCTGAGGATGCCACGGAGTATCGCAGTATTGTTGGTGGGCTGCAGTACTTGCTCGTTACTCGGCCTGACATATCCTTTGCTGTCAACCATGTGTGCCAGTACCTTCATGCACCACGTCTTCCTCACTGGTCTGCTGTTAAGCGCATCTTGCGCTATGTTCGTCACACTGGTTCATATGGTCTCCATCTTCAGCCTGCTCGTTCTGGACTGATTTCAGCATTTTCTGATGCCGATTGGGCTGGTAGTCCTGATGATCGGCGATCCACCGGGGGACATGCTATGTTCTTTGGTCCTAACTTGATCGCCTGGCAAGCTCACAACCAAGCTACGGTGTCTCGAAGTAGTATCGAAGTTGAGTACAAAGCTGTTGCTAATGCCACAGCTGAGATCATATGGGTGCAGTCATTGCTTCGAGAGTTGAAGGTCTCCCCGAGTCAGCCGCCTGTTCTTTGGTGTGATAACATCAGTGCCACATACCTTTCATCCAATCCAGTATTTCATGCCCGAACAAAGCACATCGAAGTTGACTATCATTTTGTGAGGGAACGTGTTGCTCAGAAGCTCCTTCAGATTAAGTTTGTTTCTTCTAAGGATCAGCTTGCTGATATTTTCACTAAACCCTTGCCCTTGCCTTCTTTTAAAGGATGTCATAGCAATCTTAACCTCCTGAGCGTTTCAGGACATAGTTAAGATTGAGGGAGGGTGTTAGACTAAATATATGTTAGATATACGTGTTGTAACATAACTTGTATTTGTACGGTTTCCTCTTATAAATATATGACAGCAGTACCCACCAAAGGTATCGTGCATTGTTCCAAACTCTAATACGTCTAACAACTCTCAAGAAAAAGCCATTGATCACTGTAGGAAATGTACGCGTGTGCCCTGTTGCATTCAGCGAATGCATATATTACTCGCCGAACTTCCTAGTCTTCCATGGCGACAACTGATGAAGTACGCTACTGCTAATAGCACTTTGAGCTAAGTCGGACAGAACAAATAGATGGGTGATTGATACCCTAAGCTTATATCTTGAGATATTTCTGCATGTGCCGTTGAAATAAGCTTCTTCGATCTCTGCCTTATTCAAATTCAGAGAGAGATAATGATACATGCAACACTCTACTGACTAAAACCACATGTCGTGGTCACATGGAGGTATCCTCTGACGTTAAGAGTCCTATGTTTTGGCTAACCATGCACCAGCCTAATTAAGTACCAGGATTTTCGGGCACTCGCGAGTGGACATTCAGTGGAGTTTAATTGTATGTTTATGTGCCCGATCATACAGTTGAGGTCCTCTAGACGCCGTGGCAGAGGATTTCTTTTTTTTTTCTTTTTTTTTAGAAAAGGTGGATATATTCCCTGCGTGGAATCTAATGAACGCCGTGGCAGTCATTTTATTAATTATTTACAAAGAGCTTATAAAGTAGTACATCGGTAAGCCTGAAGCCGCCATCTTGGCAACACATGTCGCTACTCCTATCCCCTTGATGAAGGGGTGCCGAATGTCCAAGTCGAATACCAAATAGACATCGCATCAAAGCCTAACATCTAAAGCCGGATGTCTCATCCAAGCCACAATGACGGGACTGGGTCACACACCGGTCCGGCGCACTCTCAGTGGGCACCACATGCGCACGCTGCAAGGGCCGTCACTGCCGTCTTCCATCAATCCATCTTCAGAGCAAATACTGAAGCATCGACCTTGTCAGGCCTCTCTGCTATCGACACCACCACGACACCAGACAACGTCGTCCTCCTGCGCGAGTCCATCGTTGCACATCGGACGCCGAGGCTCCACTGTGCCACGCCGTCGACATCCGCAGTCTTCTATGCGGTAAATGAAAAGCCGCTCCACCACTTGTCTCCTCCATCCAACCGTTGTCCAAAAAGGATGCCCCCATGAGGGAGAACGATGCCTAAACCGCCGCCATCGTACGATCCTGGAACCCCAGGTCTAGGTTTTACGGAGCAACGCAAGCGAGTCGACCGTAGCTGCAGTGGCTATGTCTTCATCTAGATAACGACGGGAAAACGCCGCCATCGCCGGCCAAGACTGGAGTCATAGCACGGTTTTCACCGGCAGCATCGTCTCCCCACTCGTCGCCGGGACTGGATGTGTGATGCCACAACCAGCCGGCCGACCACCTCCGGCGAAGGAGGTGGCCACCACGACCACGCTCAGGGTCGGAGCCCCCGACGTCCTCGTGTTGCAGGTCGAGCCGAGGAGCAGTTTGCCATTGACGGAGCATGGGAGGTACAGAACACCAACATGCGTGGCCCGTTGAAGCCCATCTGGGCCCAAATTAGGTGCCCTAACCGCTGCCACTGGACATCTCGCCGTACGCCGCTGCATGCTTGCCGGACCTAGCCACCACCAGCCCACGCCACCGTCGCAGATCCGGCCGGAGCGGATCGCTGCCACTTGACCGGAGCGCCGCCAAGGAGAGACGTCGCCACCGCCACTACAGCACACATGCTTTGCCTGTGATGGCCCCGGCGGCGGCGGGAAGGGGTGTCTTGCGGTGGAGGCTGGAGTCGGCCGGCGGGATGCCTCGTGCGGCGCGGCGCCACCGCACGGGGAGGGTGGGGGGGAGGGAGGTGCGGTGCGGCGCCACCGCACAGGGAGGGCGGGGAAGGGAGGTGCGGCACGGCGCTAGGGTTTTGGGGGAGGGAGTCGCGGTGCTAGGGTTTCAGGGGAGGGCACGCCGTGGTAGAGGATGTGACAAAGCACTGTATTTTACTGTCTTTAGTTGAACTTGTTTTTCTTGATGGAGAACTGTCTCTAATTAACCAAATAGAGGTCCATAAATTACCAGTTCTTGCCCCATTCTTCAGCAGAACAAAACAGTTGAATTAATGTGCATTTGATTGCCCACATTACACGTCAATTATGCATGCATGTTGTCATGTTGAGACAACTGCCGATGCACAAAGATGACCTGATACATGCGTATGTATTTTTCCTGTGATTTTCCACACGAGATTCCACGAAAGCAAGCTATAACCCAATCATGCAGTCCAAACTACTTGCGCAAAATAACAAAATGGTTAGGCAATGTCCGAGTGTGATCCGACGCGAAAGGCAGGAGCTGAGTCACGGCCGATGCATGCAGCTAGCCGCCCAATTAGAGAGACGTCGGAGTCCTACTGGTACTGTTTTGGCAAAATATCATGTTACCGGAGTGCGTGCTTTGCACCGGCGATTGAGAGCAAAAACAAAAGGCATGCACAATTGATTGGAATTCCTAGTTCATTTTATTAGAACGAACTGGCATTGTTTTCAGTTTTTACCAAAAACAAAAGTACTCCCTCCATTCCAAAATAAATGTCGCAGTACTAAGTCAGCGAAACTTATTTTCGGATGAAGAGAGTATCTATTTTTCATCTAAATCCATTGCTCCTACAAAAGAAAGTTAGAAATGCAAGTATACAGTACAATTGTGTTGATGCTTATGAGGATATGTAAGTTATGCATGCTAGAATTTTATAGTACAAGAATTTACTGAAACAAAATGTGAAAAAAAAAATTAAACGGTCACCGGGGGGAGGCGATCCTCACCTGGAGATGAGTGGAGCATCATTATGACTGCTGGCATGCAAGTACTAAACGAGTTGCTAGTACGAGAAAATGTCATTAACTTTTACCTCGATTACTGTTTGTGGCCTTGTATAGATGCAAAAGGTATTTTTTAAAATGGCTTTGTATAAGTAAATGGAGGGAGTATATTCAATCGAATTTGTCTAAAAGCCTTGCGGGTCCACACAAAATAGGTTCAAGTGGGCTAAAATGCACGGGAAAAAACAAGAGAAGAGACATAACCGAACACACATGCACACACACATGCAGCCAAACCTTCGGAAGACCCGCCGAGAAAGGAAGCCGGACGCACCACCACCCACCGACCACCATCACAAATCTCATCAGCACAACCAGTAAGGAGGAGGACCTCAACTTACATCTTCATCTCACCAAAATGTGAAATTTGATACCAGCAGGGGACGGACCACCCTAGCTAACGGACGGATGCATGTGGAAATTTGATCTCAATTTACATGTCGACGTGTTGCTAGCTTTGCTCAATCCTGTCTCCCACCAATTCACCTGCTAGTCTACACACGCTCGGCCGCAATCCTGGCGACATGAACCGGGCGGGATGGATGCTTAATTTCGCGGCGCGTCACCGTGTCGCTGTTACGCCGTAGATTCGTGTCGTCGGGCACGATTAAAAATCTAACCTGTTTAAGAAAAACAAGAAATTCAGTTGCAGTCCCTATCTACGTCGACACGAAAGACAGAGCTAGCTAGCTGGCGATCCACCTGATTTTAATCCTGTCGTTTCGTTGCTAAGCATGGTAAGCCATCAGTGGACCAACGTGCGTGCCATGCCATGCATGCCCGACTCGAGCCCAGATATCGTAGTCTCCACGTACCACAAGAGAACGAGAGGTGATGGGTTACTATACGAGACGAGACGCCCCAAGAAATCAAGGAGCTACCAGTGCATAGCCAAGTGTACGTGTATGGCGGCCACTGGCCGGTTGCCGGCCGTGCATGGCGGAGAAGTGATGCACGTGCGCGACCTCGCATGTCTTTAAGCGTGTGTGCGCGTGTGTAGTGGCTAGTAGCTATACTCCGGATGGATCAGGACAGAATAACTGCCTCTGGCCGACCACACTTCCGACCCGTGCTAGCCGATCCGTCTCTTGCCGGGACAGGGGGTAATCCAACGACCAACCAAAAATTACTTCACCATCGAAACTTTCATTTCCACGGCACGTATACACGTATGTACGCTAGCGCTGGCCGGTGGCTCCGCTGCGCTGCGCACGTCAGGGTCTATGTGCCTTTCATGCACGAGCACTTGTCGTTACCAAAACCGGGCTTCTCTGTGCCGATCAAGGGTCTATATGTTATTGGACAGCTATAGACCGCCCCCTCGTCTAGCAGAAACTAATCCAGCTCCGTCTGATCTCCTAGTAGTCGGAAGCTGATTTAGTTGGAGGCTATAGTCTGTCTGATCTTGCTTGCTTTACCTGTGACAGTGCCGGCAGGGATAGCATGATGTCCGACCGATTGCATGCATGAATATCAGAATCACGCTACATCGAGCTTGGGTCGGGCCTGGCTTAGACCGGGCAGCTCTACACGTATTATGCATGCTTTGGGCGAGAGGGACTAATAAGATATTCCTCTTTCAAAACGTATCAACAAGGTCCTTCTAAATGCGCGCGGCATCGAGTTCGGGTCGTATCTCAGATCGAATCGCACACCCTCGCAGTAATCTAGCCCGTCGTTTTCAAGGTTTTGTTCCACGATCAACTTGGAAAATATAGCGCATGATGCTATACTAATTATTACTATTTCTCAGACACAACGTTTCATGTGTGTGCAACCAAACCAAATAATATCTAGTACTATCTCCATTCCTTTATACAAGGCCACAAACTCAAATTATGTATGCGCTTTGTTCAGAAAATATGCGAGTAGGTACATGGACAAAAGCGTATGATTTGGGATCCACTCGTCCACAACCATACGAACATGAATGAATTTGGAGATCAACTATCTATCCGGTCGCGCTCGGAGACAAACCTCCGTATGATTGAAGATCAATCGACGGCATACACAAAATGAAGCTAAATTTCAGTTCGTCTGGCCCCGGTCTGCTTTCTTTCAACAACCACCGTGATGCAGCTAGCCAACGATGGCCGGGCCAGGCACGGTAGCTGCTCCCATCGAATCCAAACGACAAGGTGCGGCAAGAGACGAAAACAAAGCGCTCGCCAATTGCAGGCCCCGCCCGAGCCAGCTGTCTCTGCCTGCCGGCGCCACGCACCCCCTCCCGCCATGCAGACGTTGCGCGCGGCGGCCTGGACGCGTTCCTGGCCACGGTCGTTGTGGAGTGCCGTGAACCTGCTGCTCTAGCTAGGGCATGGCATGAACAGTGCCGCTCCAGTTCCCAGCATGTTTATTTGGGGCTTATTTGGGGCTTGTCTTGCTGTGCCCCCAGCATGTTTCTATGATTTCTTGTACTTGTAACCTTGTGTTGGATGCTTTGTGTTGGATGCTTGGTGGTTTGCTTTATAATACTAGTAAGCGTGCACGTGCAATGCAATGCACGTCTCTGCAGTGGCATGTGGGGGGCGATGACCCTACCGGTTGAGGGCACAAGGCGTGTTGAAGCAGTGGACGTTGGGGCGGCGGCTCCGAGAGCTTTCAACTTCGACGGCATGGACCTCATGTCGTGTGGGTTGCAACTACTACGTGCATGTGGAATGCTTATCTCTTCATCGCCCATGGGAGAGTGCCTCTTGACTTCTTTCGGACATGGAAGAGCGGCTTGTTCGGTGAAGCGAGTTCGCTAGCTAGTGTGTGTTTGTGTGGTTGGAGTTTCTTGTGGCATTACGGTGTTCTAGAGTGGGCTTGGCCCTTTTGTTTTGGTTTTTCGTGATTAACTGAAAAGTCTTCTACTTAATCAATGAAACATCAAAGTTTTTGCTTCGTGTCTGAATTTATTTGCACTCATACTCATTTACTCAACAAAAATCCAGATATATCTAATGTGTTTCTTTACCAGTAAAGAAGGCATGCTAAGCAAAAAGGATAACACCCATGCCTGCTTTGAAAATCCACCCAAGATAAAATCAAATTTAGAAGCAAGACCATAAAAAAACCTAGAAAGTACAATTTCCTATAGTTACAAATTCATGACGTCCTTTTTCCAATTTCCAGTGAATCATGTTCATAACTTTAATCCAAATTCATTGCCAAGCCTTTGGAATAATATAAAGGAATCATCTACTGAACTGGTGGTTATATATCATACCAAATCATCTACTAAACTGGTGGTTACATATCATACCAAATTCTAAAGGAATAATATAAAGGAATCATGTTCTTAACTTTAATCCAAATACATTAATAACACCAGGGGAATAATCCTATAATCTAGCTTCAAATAACACCATCCATTGAATTTAGTTACATTTTTACTAACCGAAACAGTATAAGTGAAGATAGAAGGGAAACCGTTATTTCTGAATTTAGACATATTTACATGCTATACTTTATCTGGATATAAAGAGAGGAAATATACAACATGAGATGGAGTAGTGGAGTGAAGCGCCCGCATCAGCAGTCAATCTATGGTAGGCAAGTGAATGATGCGGTGACATGATTGCTATTCACTGGTGACGAAGGGAAGCGGCGGATAAACAAAGGAGATGTCCCTGGCTGCCATGCCTCTCCCCTGGGAGCCCTCCCGTTTGACGCTCGCTGTGTCAAACAGTCGAGGAATTGCACAGGGCGCTCCTCGTAATCTTGCACGCAAACAGGGCTTCAAATAGTTGAGAATTCGCACAGGGTAACTTGTTAGTATATCAAAAAAGAAACTAATGATGCTAAACCAACTCTGCCCTGCTGTAGCAAACATGCAAGCTTACACCAGTGCAAATGTTATTCACATATTACTCTGCGATTCACATGAAAAATATAGAGACAAGGCCCTAAACATGCCTGATATAGACGTCCAGTAAGTAAAATAGCTAGTCACACACGCAGAAAAATCAGAGAAGAACCTTTAGGTAAAATCCCTAGAGTTGATGGGAAAGGCCCCACAAAGCATTGAAAGTTGCAAATTTAGCAGAGCATATAGAACCATGCTTTATATTGTCTGAGAGAACAGAGCAGCCATACGTCTTTTAAGAAATATCAGTCAGATTATAAACAGAGTACCTTGCTAGTTGCAAAGCCTCCTTCAGTACCATCTTTATACATTATTTAGTAAGGATCCCTAACTCAAATTATCCTAACAGAACAGCTCATAATTGTATGCATAATATATATGCACATAAATTAGAAAAAAAATCAATATTAGAGATGAGTAACATGTCCTAATATAATAAGGTGGATTGGCATGTACGGAAAACAAACATGTGTTGTCCCTCCAAGACATCTCTGCACGCAACATTCTTGGTTCTTTTTCCAGTGGGATGAATAAACTATGTGTAGACATGCAGAAATTATTATCACATTCCAACCGTCAGCATGTAAAAATACAAAGCAATAACTCATTGGCAATAACAAGTACAGCCTTGATCCTAAGCCCGTAGTTATTTAGCACCAACAACAATTTATTAAGAAAGAAAAACACCCAGTGGAACGCACCTGAGTTGACCAGAACATGTTTTTTTTTATTAGAATGGCATTTTAACTTGAAGGAGGTAATAATACGCATCATCTACAACAGACAGTGCTGGGGGCTACCAACTTATAAGCATAACACTAACCGTCACGTTCAATTCAAATTTTAAGCTCAGACCGTATCTTGAAAACGCGAAGTGCTTTTGCTCAATACTTGGTGCTACCATTGATTTTGCTCCCACTTATGCTCTCGGGTGTTGACTAAGGGAGTTACTGGAAAATAGGCCAGTCTTTGATTTTGTCTATCTTTACACTGCAGGTCAACATCTCAGTTTAGTCAAATTCTTCCTTTTGAAGTCATGGGACAAGCTGAGCAGATCATTCCAATTAATTTCCTTTTCTGAGAATCTATTCATTAACATTAGAGATGACAACTACTTCTGATTGCATTTTGCAAAATCAAAGGTAAAGGACTCAAAGCAGTTTGGATGGATGTGATTGTTTGGATCTGCCCCTCTCTTCCTTTTATAGTGGTAGTAGATAGATAATGGCATGGTGGGTAATTAAAGCGTAAAACGTGTTTAGTATCTGAAGGGATGTAGACCATCAGATTGCAGGTTTCGATGGATAGGATGATTTGATTCTTCGCCCTTTTTTTTTTATAATGGTAGTAGATAAAGCGGAGGAAAACCCTTTTTCGTAACAGTGCCGCTCCAGTCCAGGGGGGAAAAGAAACACCGTGAGAGAATGATCACGTTGTTGGGTGGTTAACCCAGGATCACGCGAGCTAACACGGCACAACTCAATGCTCGCCGGCATGTATGTATGTGGCCCGGGTGCCTGCAGCAGCACAAGGCTGTAATTAAGCCTGCAGTAATTAAACTTGTAAGGATTAGTCTAGCCATTAACGGACGCAGGTACCGAGGGCAGCTTGTCGATCACGATCTTTCGACATCCGGCCGTTCACAGTAAAACAAACAAACGAAGAACAAAAGGACAGGAAGCGAAAGCGAATGAGAAACGGACGGGCAGGGAATGAGACGCCCACCATCGCCGGCTCGCCTCCACGATCCCTTCCTTGGCGCAGACTCCACACACACATCGCCAACATGCATACATGGGCGGCCATTACGGCGAGTGGTCGCTGATGCTACGGTGTCGAAAGTTCAGAGGTCGGCCGGGTTTCAAGGAGAGCGGGGGCGAGCCCATGGCCGGCGGCCGAGGTCCGGTCGCTGCCGGCTGCTGGCGCGTCACGTCCATCAGGTCCTTGCCATCCTTGCATCGCTCTGAACGTTCGGAGATAAGTTCCCTTTTTCTTGGACCGTCCTTTCGGTGTGACGGAACGGGTTTACTGACAGCAACATGCCATGGGCGGCTGCACGCAGCGAGGAATCGGGGCTGCATTGCCGAATTTCAGCCGAACTGGCACATGCGCGGTGTGCTCCTCGAAATAATATCAGGCGTCTAGAAAGGTGCTCCTCCTGAATGACACTTTTTCTGAAGAGAAACTTACTAATCAGTCGGGTTCACATGGAAACAACCAAATGTTATGATTCATTGGTGCACAGACCATCCGATTAATACTCCCTCCGTTTTTATTACTCCGCATATTACAGTTGACTGAAGTCAAACTTTATAAAGTTTGACCAAATTTATAGAAAAGAATATAAATACTTAGCATAACAAATCTATATGATGTGGAAGTACATTCAACAACGAATCTAATGGTTTGTTATTGTATATGTTAATATTTTTGTCTATAAACTTTGTCAAAGTTTGTAATGCACTGGTTTGTAATGCAAGAAATTGACCAGAATTTTAAAGCTGAAATCAGTATTCAAACCAAGCTGCCATGCGCCCTACCTGCTGCTGCCTTGAATCGCAGACCGATTCCGGTGTGCTGCCGCTCGGGCCCACAGCTCAGACGCCCACTGCATCACGCCCGTAGCCCGAGTTTAATTAACAATGGTTTTCCTTCCCTTAATTAATTAAATAATAACTCGGCCAGGCAAGGTTCTTAACGCCAGAATTTACCAAACTACCCCTCTTTCTCTCTTCCGCCTGGCTATAAATTGCGGCCGCCCGGCTCCCATCTCTGGTTACCCAAACCGGCAGCGAACCACCGGAGCTCAACTTACATAGTCACACACCAAAGCCACCGCCCATCCACCTCCCAAATCTCTCATCATGTCGACGGCGGCTGCATCTCGGCCCAGCGGCTCCATCCTTTTGACTCCCTTTCCCAACTACCAATCCGCCTCGCTCTCTCGCGTCAAGCTCCCCGCCGCCGGCGCCGGCCGCTCGCCAAGCAAGTCCGTCAGCGCCTCGTCTCCCCGCTCCTCCCCCGCGGGCGGCACCGCCACCCCGAAGACCCGTCGGACATGCATGTGCTCTCCGACGAACCACCCGGGCTCGTTCCGCTGCAGCCTCCACAAGGAACGCAAGCAGAAGGTCCCGGCCGCAGGCAGCTGCAGGAAGCCATCCTCCCCGCCTTCGCCGCCGTCGAAGCGCACGGCCAGCCCGTTCGCGCAGCTCGGCCCCATCGGCAGCGGCTGCGCCAAGGGCACGGGCCGCACGCTCCCACAGCTCGCTCCCATGGGGAGTGGGCACTGGGCGCGCAGGGCGCTCGCGCCGTCCCCCACGGCGCAGCAGGTGCAGTACAGAAAGCGCGCGAGCCGGTTCCACCCCGGGCCCAGCAGTCTCTCCGCAGCCTCCATGGCCGGCCACCGCGCAGGCGGCAGCATCCAGTAAAAAAACAGCGTCGACATGCCATACTAGTACATACTGCACAAACTGTTCATAGGAAAGAAATTCCCCGAATAATTCCGATCGCTGTATAGAAGGAAGATCGGTGGGGATCAGGCCGGGAGATTGGAGCTTTTAAGACCCAATTTGATTCCGGCCTGTTCAATTAGCTGTAGATAGAGTGGCTGTACATATTCCTGCCGCTGTACATAGAGTGATCGTCTTCCTCCTCCCCGCTGCACATAGAGTGAGTTCGTCTTCCCTGCTCCACTTGTACATAGAGTGAGCTCTCTGCCCGCTGTGTATAACTCCCTGAGTTTGGTTTTGGATATACATCAATGCAATGAGTGACAAATTGGAGACACATACATGCATATGATCTGATCTGTTGACGGGAGGCTTATCCATCAATGGATCATGGATGATTTGCCGCAACAACTTTCCGCTTCTGTTTCTCTTTCTGTTTCTGGAGTGTGGGTGTGTCTCGCCTCTGTTTCGGTTTTAGATAAGCTCCGCAAGAGATGAGTGGCGTCTCGCCGTCGCGTGCTCCCGTCACGCGGCCGGCACCCGTGCGTGCCCCCAGCCGGCGGGATCAGGCCAGCAACTTTCAGCACGGCAGAAAATCTCCGATTCTGACGAGATTTCTATGGAACTTCATGACGCGCGCAACTGATAAACCGAGGGTTTTTCTTCTTCTTTCCCTGCTCGTGAAGTACTAAAATAAGTATTTTGATCAGGCCAGCAATTTGCAGCTCACGAGAGAAATCCCTTGATTCTGAAGAAATTTCTGTCCAAGTTTCATGGCACGCTCAACTGATGAACTAAGGATTTTTCTTTGTCCTGCTCCTTATATTATAAGCAGTATTTTTTTTATCCGTGGTATTTTACTGTTCTTTCAGAGCAGTGGTACTATTTTATTGTTGGCTTGAGGGACGGCGTAGCGGTTGGGATTCCCCCTCCAAGTCTTAAATTGCACAAGAAGATGGTGTTGAAAAGTATTTCCTCCATCCGAAAATATTTGTCATCAAAATGGATAAAAATAGATGTATATAAAACTAAAATACGTCTAGATACACCCCCTTTGTTCATTTTAATGACAAGTATTTCCGAATGAAGAGAGTAGGTGGTACTTTTGTTCAGAAACCTCGCGCAAGAGGGCAGGCAGTTCCTGCATTTCATTACATTAAAAAGAGGAGTGTTAACCCTAAAAAAAAAGAGGAGAGTTGGTGCACTTTAAAAGAAAAATCCGACCCGAAAATGTAACATTCTTGATTAATCAGGAAAACGAATGAAAATCCAAAAAAAAAACTCGGCCTGGAAGCAAGGCTGGCTGGCACGACACGGTGTAGCGTGGTATTGTACTCAGATCTTCTTATGCTCTCTTTAGGTACCGTAGTCACTCATGTCCTACGTGATCCTATAATCTTGGGATCAACGTTGTATGCGGCCTTCCTCATTATTTTGTATCGTTCAATTGTTTCTTCAATTGTTGCTTTATATATAAAATGGGGTGAAACCTTATTTCAAGCGAGTTCCGTTTTGTTTTGTCTTTCTTTGAAAAAGAGAGCTCACTCCTTGATTTCAATCAAGCTCCATATTTCCACACTCCTCATCCGATGAGCAATTTGAATCTATTATTTTCTTACAGAAGAATCATAAAAAACTGGCCGGTCAATTTGTCGAACACGTAGAGGGCAAGGTGCAGTATTAGAATAGTTGGGCGTACCCCACCGGCATCCGGAGCGACGTGACAGCCCGTGAAGAGGTTTGTGCCGCCGGCGGCGACAGCGTTGAGGGGTCAGGACGGCGGCGGAGCTAGAGTTGCGATGGAGCAAGTGGAGTGCCTAGGCAGATGAGGGAGAAGAGAGAGAGGAAAATGGCTCGTCCGACAAAGTTAGGGAGAATTGGTGCAATTTATTGCCGGTCCTGCTTGCTGGACTGGATATGGCGGACACGTCCGAGCATGTTAAGGCCTCCTCATATCTGCCACAGATTTAGTCTGGATATGAGCGATGCCGAATACCAGCAAAAAGTAAAAATCAAAAATGAGGAGTGTTGATCGGCCCGGAAATATAGGGCCAGCTTGAGAAGCTCGGCTGGCCATATTTTCGTGACTGGAGATTGACCGGACCGTCTCAAACCCTCTATAGAGGGTTTTACGCGGTGTAAAACATTGGTCGACCAGCAACTTCTAGTCTAGTCATGGGTTTAAACTATAGTATGGGTCATGACTCATGCGTGAGTACATATTTCTAGTACTCTCTCCGTTTCTAAATATAAGTCATTTTAGAGATTTTAATATAGACTATATACGAAACAAAACGAGTGAATCTATGCACTGAAACATGTCTATATGCATTCCTATGTAGCCTGTATTGAAATCTCTAAAAAGATATATATTTAGAAACTTAGGGAGTAGTATGGTCTAGAAAGTGGCCCATGGAGGGTAAACGAGCCACTTGTCTGTATAATCTACTATATCTAAATAGCTAACCCCATTACTAGGAATTCTCTTGTTTCTCCTTGAGCCACATCACCCAAATTAATTTAGCCCTTGAATATACTAGATCAGCCAATAATATCCATCCGATCTACACAATAAGGCTAGTCATAGTGGGAGTAATTTAGCTAGTAACATAACGCACTCCAAGAAAATGTTGCTTATGTGGCAAAGAGTTAATGAGAAGTGGTAACATAATATGTTACTGTAATATAGCGCTTTTCAAGACAATATGAGTCTACAAGCTAATAAATGAAGTCATCTGTGACACTAGCACTATGTTACTTTGCACTATAAAGATGGTAACTTAGACTAGTGTCATATGCATGACACTAGCATAAGTTACTTCCCACTATGACCAGCCTAAGAGATGTTGCACCCACCATATGTGGTAACTGACGCATGCGTGCAAATGCTCTCAGTAACTACCCCCTACGAGTGTGTTAATCCAGAAAATAAATTGACGCATGCATGCAGCTTTTAGCGTCATACTCCCTCCGTCCGGAAATACTTGTCATCAAAATGAAGAAAAGATAATGTATCTAGACGTATTTTAGTTCTAGATATATCCTTTTTATCATTTTGATGACAAGTATTTTCGGACGGAGGGAGTACTTCAGTGCTATATGTGGAAGAAAAGTTAGTCGTGCATGCATAAGTTCGCGAGATTGATTCATGCCTGATCTTCACCAAATAACACGTCTGGTAACCTTTGAGGCAGGATCTGGGAGTATGTACAAGGGAGCTCGTGTAGACATTAAGCATGTGAAATACTCCTTCCATCCCAAGATAAATGTCTTAAACTTAGTATAACTTCATACTAAAGTTTGTACAAAGTTAAGATACTTGATTTGAGATGGAGAGAGTACACTTTAACTGCCATTCCCTTCTCAGAAATTTGTACGAGAAATTTCTCAATTATCTTCATCATCATGGTTCACCCTTTGTGCGCCTCTAGCCACCCCTAGGTTCTGCTCCCCTTTTCATGGTAGGGATGCGCTGCTAGGGTTCCATGTTGGTTGTGTTTTGGTGGCACAAAATATCGCATTCACAAGTAGTTTTCACCAAAGTTGTTTGAAGCAAGAAAAATTGATAGATAAGATTTTTTGCGACCTTGTTAGAAAGATGTTTGCATGGCTTCTGCAGGCCAAGATCACCATGGCCATATTGGCCATACATTTAGCATCATATGTCAACGTGGCCCTGCCCAAGCTGCAAAGCAGTGGCAGACCTAGCCCAGTGGGCCAGGGTGGGGCCAACAATGAAAGTGTTAATAAAATTTATTTATTTATAGTGGTTATATTGTTTTTTCTATGATATAAAGGTAATTGAGAAATTTCCGAGCCAGTCATGGCTCGCCCTGACCACCCTCTAGCTCCCCCATTGGCTGCAAGCAATAATCAGTGGCGGAGGCAAGGGGGGGCGAGCAGGGGCCTGGCCCCCCCTAACGATCGAGCGATGCGTGAAAGATGCATAGGCAATCAGCGATACGATCGCACGTACAAGCATACTGGTCCCTCCTATCTCAGGTTCTGTACGTGTATTTAGGTAAATGAGGAAAAAGCCCATAGTAAAAGAGCCCACTAGCGGCCATATGGGCAATGTAGCCTCCGATCTAATATCCTGAGATACTGCTTAAAAAAACTAATCTCCTGAGATGCCTTTTTCATCCGTGATTGGTGTGTAGTTGATGGGATTAGACGCGGCTGCGGCTGCGGCTGCCGTGTGCCCTTGCCACCGTCTGCCTCTGATCTCCTTGCCCTACTACTCACTATCTGATTCATACGACGAATTAGCAGGTTAACATATCACACTACTAATCTCTCTCAACTCTCATCTCGTATCAGTGTTGAAAATTTGAAACTATACATAGATTTTAGTTTCTTTTTAGATTTGAGATGCTACCAAGAATTCATATTGTGTAAGTATCCCACAAATTATCGTGATCCAAATTATCTTGTATCTGTTCCTATTTGTGATGCGAAAAATTTCTATGTCAACCTTATACAGTATAGCTAATTATGAAACTGAAATTGCTCAATTATGAAGAGAAAAAGCCCTGCCAAACACCATTAAAATTAATTTGGTTTTCAAGCTGGTTCCTTCTGAAATTGAAATTCCTCAACTATGAACAGAAAATAACCTGCTGCCAAACACCTTTAAGATTAATTATTTTCTAAGCTGGTTGCTTCGAATTCTCAACTTACTAAAATTGTTAAGGAGGCTGTTGTGCAAGTTATCAACCTTGCTCTCTGTAATTATCTTTTGCACTGGATTTTTTTCCTACTTTGCTTGGCCCCCCTATACCCAAATCTTGGCTCCGCCCCTGGCAATAATGACTACATACTAAAAGCACAAGTGATAGCCAACGTAACCACCACCAATGTTCCTATTTTTGGATGAATTTTCTGTGAAAGAACTTGTGCTCTAGATAAGCCTTCTGCACCAAGCGCCCAGCTTGATAAGCTAACAACAAGTAATTACAATCAAGGATAAACCTTCTCCAAGGGACGTGATTATATTGATGGCCAGCTGCTGGCCGGCTAGAGGTGGAAAGCTACCTAACCTAACTTAAACCATGGCTCCTAACTAATGCACATTGAGTTCATCGCTGTTAAAAAAACTGAAAAGTTACAGTTGATTGAGCCATTGTTATCGTTTACTCATGGTGATGATGACCCGGTGGCCTCGGTAAAGTCGACCAAGCAATTGATTACTGTGAGGGAAAACCGATCGATTACTGTAGGAGATGTACGCATGTGCCCGGTTGCATTCATCGATTGTATATATTACTCGTGGAACATTCTAGTCTTCCATGGCGATAACTCATAAGTACTACTCCCTCTTTTCATCTATATAGGGCCTAATGCGTTTTTAAGACCGCCTTTAACTATTGATAAAATTAATACTACATGACATGTATAATGTGAAAATTATATCATTGAAAGCGCCTTTCACACACGAATTTGATGATGTGCTTTGTGTAAGTTGCATGTCATATATTATTGCTCTAACATTTGGTCAAAGTTAGCCTCAAAAAACGCATTAGGCCATATATAGATGGAAGGAGGGAGTACTGCTAATACCACTCTGGGCTAAGTCAGACAAAGCATATAGGTCAGTGATTGATACCCTACGCTTATCTCCAGAGATATTTCTGCATGTGCTGTTGAAATAAGCTTCTTCGACCTCTACCTTATTAAACAGCCAAGAGATAATGATGCATGCAGTATCATCTGCTAAGTAATTAAGCCATATGTCCCAATCGTGTAAAGTGTCATCTGACATTAGCTAAGAGTCCTAGGTTTTGGCTAAGCATGTACCAAATATTCAAACTAATCAAGTCACTGATCGACAAAGACGTAGCACTGATCTAGGCTTATCAAGGTTTCTAATTTAGATTGCACCATCAAACTGTAGCCAATTACATATATAGGGCCTGAGAAAATTAAGCGGCTCTTTGTTGAACTTACAACCTACCCTCTGTTCCTCCCCTAATCCGTGGTGCCGCTCACAATGGTATTGAGGCCAGAGGGTAGAGACCAATATATATAGAGAGAGTTATTCCGGTTTAGTTTAAACCGTATACAGATAAGTTTCCAGACAATCAATCTGTTTAAACAAAGACTCCAGATTAGCACAACCAAGCACGATCATTAGGAACCAAATAGGAGTGTCAACTTGATCTGCAAGAAAATCTCATCACGCATGTGAGTCATGGTCGGATCTGAATAAATTCCAATTCAAATCCTCATGCTTTTAAACAATCCATATTGCCAACTTATGGACAACCTGGTCATTCCTATCATGCTGTACCTGGGTTATATAAACAATGTTCAATTTCCAGTACACACATGTATTGTACTTCCAGACCGAAGTATCGGCTTCTTCGGACTAATTTGCGTCCAAGTTTCCATGTACACTGTACATGTATATGATGTTTTCAATTTCACATCAACAAAATATAAATGTTGTAAGCCACACAGACATATACTGAATATTCAACACTCTTTTCTTCCAGACGTTTTTTTTGTACTAGCTCATGGTTGATTCTTCTGTAGAACAGATCAGTGACACTATCGTCCACACATGAAACGAGCCTTCGTTGATTTCACTCTACACAACATACACGATGGCAAAGGACGACTTGCATGATCTGACTGTCAGACTGTCATATACAGTACTCCACATGATTTTCAGGCAAGCAATAAGCCAATAATGTAGTGCGTACACGGTACGGTACTGCACAAAATAACAAAAATAGAAGTTAGGCAGGCACCTAGCCATGAGGTCAGTGGGTGAGATGCATAAAGCTCAGCTCTTGCGTGCGCTCCTGACTGCAGAAACGGAACCGAGCAAAAATATAGGATGCACTCAAGCTTACTGCTCGACCATGAGTTTCTTGCTAGTCAGAAATTCAGAACACATAGCGCACGTCATCAACCTGCCGCAGTTTTACTTATCCTCATTGTCCACTTCAGTCAGGGAACATGACCTAGCCAATTACTCCCTCCGTCTCATAATATAAGACACGTTTTACATTATAAGACAGATGGAGTAATTAGAAACGTAAGTAAACAATTGTGTGATGCTTACAAGGCATGTAATTAATAGATACTCGACCTTTTTAGAAGGATTTACAGAAACAAAATGTTAAGAGGGTGTTTGGATCCAAGTGACATATTTTAATCTGACTAAAAATAGTCTTTAAGAGGCTAAAGTTCCAAGCACCGCTGACTAAAGAGGGGCTAAAACTAGTCTTGAGACTAAAAAATTTTAGTCAGGAGTACCCCTACTAAAATGTGGATTAGTCTTCTCTCTCATCATTTAACTTCTCTCCTTTAACACATGTAAGTTCTGGATTGAAGAGTTTGGAGGATAATAAATGTCATTAACTTGACTTTAGTCTCTTTACTATATTTAGATCCAAGCATGGGTGAGGTTAGTAAATTTTAGTTCCATTACTTTTAGTCATGAGACTAAAACGTAAAATTCGATACCCGCAGGGGCGGATGGTCCTAGCTACGGACGGATGCATGTGAAAATTTGATCCGAATTCACCTGTCGGCCTGTCGCTACCTCACGCAATTATGTTATCTAGACACGCTCGGCCGCAATCCTGGCGACAGGAACCGCGCGTCGTGGATGCTTAATTTCCCGGCGCATCACCGTGTCGCTGTTACGGCGTAGATCCGTGTCGCCGGCCCCGATTAAAAATCTATACAAGTACTATAGATCAATATTCTGCTAAGTAAACTAATAGTTGCTGTCTCTGCCTGCGTCGACGCGAAAGAGAGAGCTAGCTGGTGATCCAAATAGTGGTAGTTTTCTACTACTAGCTAGGTGGTCCTCGTACATGACTACATCCAAATAATAATTAATGTGTGCATGTGGGTGTATATGGCTGGGATTAGGTTCCGGATATATCGAATCGATCGGTGGTCATTCCCGTGCTCTATACAGTTGTCATGTCGTTCGTTTGCCCACCCACAGAATGCAGATATCCAAAAATATTTCCCTCACATATAAGAACAGAATGTAGACTTCTTTCGATAACCCATGGCCAGCACGAACAGCAGTAAATAGAGTACGTACCGTTACGCCTCGGCCAGCTTTGACAGCCCGACCGTCTCCTAAAGTATATACTTCTAAAGAGACTGTATAAAGTACTCAGTGTTAAAAACGCGTTTATATTATGTAATGTAGGAAGTACGTACATAGGACTGCAACAAATAACGGGAATGAAAGGGTGAATTATGAGGTCTGTGCCTACGTACGGCAGCATGGGCTGTCCGCGATCAATCGATTGCCGGCCTCTTTATATATACCTGATAGAATATCGCAAACTGGAACAGTAGGTTCAGTTTTAAAAATCAAACGGCCGCCATGGTGCTGGAGTGTTGCACCCAACAGAAGCACGCAGGCATGCATCGATTCCCGGACGTGGGCACGTGGCCAACGAAACGTGCGCTACGCACGTGTCAATCCTGGTATTGCAGCAGCACCTAGCTTGCTAGCCACCTCCTATATATGCATATCATTATCAGAGTATTGTATGGTTGGAGAGGCGCCACGCATGTACTACTACGTACGTATGCCTCGCGGCGGGCACATGCAGCCGCACGTAGCAATCGATGGATCAACGTGCGTGCCATGCCGACTCGATCGATCTATCCACGCCTCCACGTACGTACCAAGAGAACGAGAAGTGCTGGATTATTATACGACACGATGCGCCCGAAGAAAATTAAGGTGCTCGCTAGGTGGCGCGCGTGCATGGCCATGCATGGCGGAGAAGCGGAGTCCGTGCACGACCTCGCATCTCTTTCAGCGCGCGTGTGTAGCTAGATGGAGCTAGCAGCGTAGGAGGTGCCTCGTCGAGACGCCGACCACTCCACATGCGACGCGTGCTTGCCGGTGCTGGGGGTAATGCAACGGACAACCGAGTGACTTCACCGTCGAAACTTCCCAGTCTCGTGACACATGCACGCGTACGCCCGAACTGGCCGGTGGCTTCGCACGTCAGTGTCTACGTGCCTGGCATGCACGAGCACCCGTCGTTACCGAACCTTAGCTTCTCCGTGCTGATTAAGGATACGCAGTTACAGATCGTCTGATATTGCTTCACTTGTGAGTGTGCGACAAAAACCAGGCGAGGATAGGGTGATTTCCGATTGCATACGTGAATCTCCTGAGATCATGCTACATTGAGATTTGGTCGGACCAAGCTTAGCCTAATTTGATTTGGCATGCACGTGCCGTGCATATATGCTTTGGACGAAAAAGACCAACAAGATCTTCTTCTTTCCAAACGGATCAACAAGATTTAGCACAGCACCCTGATATTTTCTGTAACCGTTGTATGCTTGTTCTCTCTCAATTTACCCCTGCTGTAACAATAAACAGGTGGGCACGGCATTGTTTATTCACTTGCCCTCGTGCTATTGAAATTTGGTCTGAACTTGGTCTGATAGATGTTATCACAAAAGCAGTTGTTGAAGACCGTTCTGGATCAGTCACCATGGAGATCATTTGTAGGGCTCAAGTTACTGCAGGAGATTTGCCGTTGCCCGAATTAGTTGCAGTTGCAACCTGGTTCATCTGGTGGCAGCAACGACAATTCGTGAAGGGAGAAAATATTCTGGCCCCTAACTACACCGGCCGCTACTGCAATTAAGATTATCTGCACTAACTTTCTTAGAGCGACAACTCCTAAACTGCCGGATGGAGGGGGCAGTTAAAATAAATGTTGATGCCTCCTTTTGTGCTGAAAATTTATCTGGACCTACATGTGCTGTTGCTCGTGATGACAGAGGTGATTTTATTGCAGCAGCTAACTGGTTCATACCACATATTAGTAATGTTGATGCAGCTGAAATAGTTGCGGTTCGAAATGGAATGATACTCGCAGAAAGGATTGGATGTAATTCGGTGATCGTTGAATCTGACCGTACGGTTGCAGTGGAAACCTTTAATCTACAAGAAGCATACTTTGGTCCTGAGGCGGCTATCATCATGGAGTGTAAGCAAATGGAGTTGAAATTTGCAAAGACTTGCTTTGTGCATTGTTTTCGCGAAGCGAATGAGGTAGCAGATAGCCTGGCTAGAAATTCTCTTACCATTAGATCTTCGGAATTTTAGGATAGTTCTATCCCAGACTTTATTTATCCTATTTTTGTAAATTACTTGTCTATTATGTGGGGAATAAAGTCTATTTGCTGTCAGAAAAAAAAACAGGTGGGCATGGTTTTCAATTTTAGTTTCAGAAAAATTTCAGCATCAATCAAAATCATCAAAATCATCAAAATTCAGTGAATTTGAGTAATTCATGTTTGCATTCCAACCAAAGGACTGACATATTCAGTTTAAATCAATTAAGATTTCAATTTTCTTTTTAAAATACAATATTTGAATTCCTTTGTTCTACTGAAATATTTTGGCCGAAATGTAAATTTTTTAGTGTCTACTAAAATTAATGGTTTTCCAATGAATTTCATTAAAGTCTCGTTGAAAGTGAAAACCATGCAGTTGAGGCATGTGTAGCACTATAAGCACGAACAACCATTGGAATATACGGACAAATACAATGTGCCGACACTGTTTCCTTCGACAACAGGAAAATGGTGACACAATGGTTCTGTTTGGATACTCTAACTCAGTTAGAGGTTCGAGTTAGATTCTAATCATAAACTAATTCTAATCAAAAGGTTGTTTAGATGGTAGGGTTAGATTGACAATAAATATTCTTTCTGAATCATTTGACTACTTTGGACCCTGTTTGGATGGAAGAGGTAACTTTTCTTACTATTTTTTTCTAGTAGGCCCGAGAACTAACCCAAATAAACTCCTCTAGTGTGGGCTAATTTTTTTAGATGGGTTAGATCCAATTAATCCAAACTTACCCATTATATTTGGATACTAATGAGTTATTTGAGCCCCATTAACTAAAACTAACTCTAACTTAAGAATCCAAACAGGGCCAATATAAAAACCAGTAGGCCATCTGATCTGATCAGGGTGGAGCATTCATCAACCACCGAGAGATGCATGTCGAATCCACAGGACAAGGTGCGGCCAGAGAGACAAACAAAGCACTGGCCAAGTACTCCCCATCCAAGCTAGCTGTCGCAGCCGGCCGGCGCCACGCACCCCCTCCCGCCATGCAGACGTTGCGCGCGGCTGACCCCGTTGGTTCGTTCATGCCGTCCGGAACGATGGACCTGCGGGGCAAGCAAGCTGTGTCAGGTGCAGAAGCGGCCTGCCATGGTCTTAACAGTGCTTTGCTGTGGCCAGCACAAATTAATATGCATATGCATGTGGCCGGGGTCAGGTGCAGAAGCGCACGGCTCTAATTAAGCCCCAGTAATTAACCTTGCAAGGATTAGTTTAGCCATTAATCGACGCAGGTTACGAGGGTGGTTTGTCGATCATCATCTTTCCACATCCGGCCGTTCGTTCACAGTAAAAATGCACACGCCGAAGCACAAGAGACAGGAGCGCGTGCCATCCAATGAGAAGGCGAAAGAGACGGCCACGTTCCATCGTCTCGTATGGGTCGACCGGAATCGACGGACGCCATACGCTAACAGCGATCGGAGCATCCTATCGCGGCGGAGCCGGCCGGATCACAGGCACATCGCCGGCGGGCTCCACGGACCCTTCCTTCGCGCGGACTCCACGAACCAACATATGCGGGCGCGAGTAGACGGATTGGGCGGAGCCGATGGACACTGCCATCACGGCGACTGATGTTGCCGCCGATGCCACTATGTTGAGCGTTCAGTGGTCAGCCGCGTTTCAAGCAAAGCGGGGGTGATCCCACGGCCGGCGGTCGGGGGCCGGTCGCTGCCGGCTGCTGGCGCGTCCTTCGTGCCAACTTGGCCATGGCTCTGATCGTTTCAAGCATAGTTTCCTTTTTTCTGGGACCGGCCTTTCAGTGTGCCGGAACCGGTTTACTGACAACCGGATAGAGGACGCCGGATGCAGATCGACGTTGCTGTTTGCCAAACAAAAAATACCGACATCGCCCAATTTCCGGCCCAACCGGCACATGCGCTGTGTGCTGCGTGCTGTCAGTGCTTCTGCAAGACGCTTTTGATGAACAGAGAAAGTCACACGAATCAGTGCGGTTCACACGGAAACGACCACCATATGTTCCTATTCACATTCATTGGTGCACAAATCGTTGGAATATACTACGTACTCGTTTGACATGACTAATACGGAGTGGTAGCAAGATGCTGGTTTGTAATGCAAGAAATTGACCAGAACTTTGACACTGAAATAAATCAGTAGTATTTGAAAGCAAGTTAGCATGCATGAGCCCAAGACCGGTTCCCGTGTGCTACCCATAACCTCAATTAGTTTTACTTTTTTTTTTGGAGAAACAAAGTTTAAGGCTGTGTTCGATAGCAAAGTATTATATAAACCAAAGTATCAAAAACTACAGTAATTTTGCTTGTAGGTGCGAGATATCATAGTTTTATCAAAACAGAGTATTTTGCAGTATTCACAATACATAGAACCTGTTTGGTTGTTGCCGTATAACGCTGTAAATTTTGCTGTTTAGCCATTGTGTTTAAGCACTCAGCAGCTCTCTTTTTAAAAAAGAGGTTTGGGGTTCTTTCTTTTATGCAAAGAAAAAACTGTTGTTTGTCTAATACTACAATATTAAAAGCACGGTTGTTATGAGCAACCAAACAACTCATTATAGATAAAACTATGATAATCAAAAAAACTGTAGTATTCTCAAAATACTTAGAAAATACTTTGCTATCAAACAGGGCCTAACTTGACCAAACTGCAGGATTTCTCCGCCACTAACTTTACCAAACTGCCCCTCCTCTCGCCCTCCCCGGCCTATAAATTGCGGCCAACCGGCTCCCATCTTAGTTTACCCAAACCGGCAGCTAACCACCGGAGCTCAACTGAGACACCAAAGCCCCTCCTCTCAGCTGATTCTCAACTCCGCCTCCACCTCCCCAATCTCTCATCATGTCGACGGCGGCTGCATCTCGGCCAAGCGGCCCCATCCTTTTGAGCCCCTTTCCCAACTACCAATCCGCCTCGCTCTCCCGTGTCAAGCTCCCCGCCGGTGGCTCGCCGTCGCCGGTCAAGTCCGTCAGCGTCTCCTCTCCCCCCTCCTCCCCCACCGCCGCCCCCAAGATCCGTCGGTCCTGCATGTGCTCCCCGACGAACCACCCAGGCTCCTTCCGGTGCAGCCTCCACAAGGAGCGCAAGCAAGCGGCCCAAGCTGGCAGCACCAGCAGGCCCGTCTCCCCGCCTTCGCTGCCGTCGAAGCGCACGGCGAGCCCATTCGCGCAGCTCGTCCCCAGAGGCAGCGGCTGCTCTAGACGCTCGTACAGCGGGCTGGCGCAGCGCGTCCCCATGGGGAGCGGGCACTGGGCACGCAAGGCGCTCGTGCCGTCCCACGCGGTGCAGCAGCTGCAGCACCGGAAGCGAGTGGTGGAGCAGTTCCACGCCGGGCCCAGCCGGCTCTCCGCCGCCGCCGGCCGCCAGTAAATAGACAACATCCTCGGCATGCCATAGCAAAGATACTGCTAGTACATACTGCACAAAGTGTACATAGGAAACAAATTCCCCGAATAATCCCGTCGCTGTATATAGAAGATCGGTGGGGGTTAGGCCGGCCAGGAAGATTGGAGTTTTAAGACCCAATTCGATTCGGGCCTGATCAATTAGATACGTAGCTTTTAGGTGTACATAGGTGTGTACAGCTCCGCTTGGTTTTGGTCTTTTGGATATACAACAATACTAGATGAGTGACAAATTGGAGACACATACATGCATCTTATCTGTCCTGTGACCGGAGGCTTATCCGTCTTTGGATGATTTGTTTGCCGCTACAACATTCTGCTCCCGTTTCTGTTTCTGTTTCTGGAGTGTGGATGCATATCCCATTGTTTCGGTTTTGGATAAGCTCCAGAGATCAGTGGCGTCTCGCCGTCGCTTGATCGCGTCACGCGGGCGGCACCCGTGCCTCCGGCTGGAGCAGGCGACCAACTTGCAGCACGGGAGAAACCCCCCGATTCCGACGACAGTTCTGCAAAAGTTCCATGGCGCGCGCGGCTGATGAACTGAGGATTCTTCTTCGTCCTCCCGCCCGTGTTATTTTTACTGTATTTTTTTGTTGGATTCGTGGTATATTTTACTGTTTCTTTGAGAGAAGTGATATTTTACTGTTGGCGCGAGGGACGGCGGAGCGGTTGGGATTCCTCCCCCTCCGACTCTTCAACTTGCGCAAGAAGAAGAAGATGATGTTGCGCGCACACGGCTGTCCAGCTTCTTGTTAGTTGTGGAAGAAGATACTTGATCACTTGTGTTCTGTTTCTTCGCCAGGAATCAGTTGCTCAGCACACCAATACTTATCATCTGCTACTGGTTCTGTATTCCTTAACCAACGAAATACTGAGTGACCATACGTTGTACAAGCTGGGGCAAAGAAAGAACATTGGCGAGCCTCCGTTGAAACCCGGCCGTTTATGCATGCACACACGCTAGATCCGCTGAAGAGCTGACAGGCGAAAACCAAGTGGAGTTGCTGAGAGTGGAATATAGTTTAGAGCATTACTAGTAGAACCTTCAAACCCTTAAATCCTTAAAGCAGTTTTAAGGGTTGAGAAGTGCCATTTTTTAACACTTTTAAGGGTTGAAAAACAGGGGCAAATACTAGAACCTTCAAACCCAACCCTTAAACTGCTTTAAGGATTGGATTTGAGGGTTCTAATCTTTGCCTCGACCCCAACCTTTAAATCTATCATTTGACATCTCACAATTCTTGACAACAAGAACACAATCAACTTTCAAACAAACTACCAAATGACAATCATTGATGCATGGTTTAATAGTTTACATCACAAAATCATCATTTTAATAGTTTAATAGTTTACATCACAAAGATTATTTTGAAAGGTGGAAACCAAATGGCCCCGAAAGGTGTTAAAGACACGCGTGACAACATTGTTCATGCTGCACTTCCACCAGTATCATGTTCAGAACATCAGTTTGTTCTTCTCACTATAAACTTCAAACTGAACAAGAATTGGAGTATCTACTACAAATATGAACTAGGCAGGCCTGATTTCTGCAATTGATGACACAGTGTTATTTATTCTACATCATCCCTGCCACATTCCAACTCTTTTACTAAAACAACTTAGTGCAGCGAGCTAACAACAGAGAGCATAACTGAAAACGTAGAATTCGCGAGGCAAAGGGGGAGCTCACCAGGGAGGCCGGCCTCGCGGGCTGCGGCGACAGTGGGGCGCTGAAGGGAGGCGGAGGGGGTGGGTTGGTGGAAGTGGAGGGAGATCCAGGTGAGGAGGACGAAGAGGGAGAGCACGAAGGGGAAGGACGCCGGCCGCTTCAGGAAGTGGAGGAGCGACGAAGGAAGCGAGGAGGACGAGGGCGCGGCGGCGGCGGCGGGGAATGGCGGGGTCTGCGTGTTGATTTGCAGTGCGATGGCCCTCCTCGGGTTCGCCATGGACGGGCGGCGCGCGGGCCGGTGGAGAGCCGGTGGCGCCCCGACTGCCGGACTGCCGGCGAGGGATCGGCGAGGCGGGCGGGACGGGGGCGGGGGCGGGCGAGGCGGGCAGGACGGGCGGGGCGGGCGGGGCCCTCCATGGCTGTCGCGGCAGGAGGCGGCGGGAGGAGGAGGCCGGAAGGAGGAGGCAGTTGCCTCCCGCGCGAGAGAGGAAGAGGAGTGCGGGTTGGGGGGAGATTTTCCTCTCAATTCCTACTTCCACATATTGCAAACTGGTTTGAGGGTTGGATCTTTAAATTTTTTTTATGGGTTTGAGGGTTTAAAGGTTCTAGTCTATGGTGTTTTTTCGACGAAAATTGTAAAAAATCGGTTATTTTTAGGGGTTTGAGGGTTAAAGGGCTCTACTAGTAATGCTTTTGACTAACAAACTCGTTGAATATCTGACGATCCAGTTGGTACGGTACTGCTACTGCCCCCAACAAACTCGTCAAAGATCAGACGGACACTTGCTCTGCTAGCCAAAAGAAGAGGCTCTGGAACGTCAGCGTTGGCGGCAGCGAGCAGGCCAACAGAACGCACGACCCGTCGGAACAACCCGATCACGACTGCCAAGTCAACTTCAGGCCCCTAATGTCGCGATTGGTGGCCTGAAGTTGACTTGGCAGTGGTGTGCACTGCCATGTCCCCGCCGTGCTCGCATTGACCTGTGAGATACTAATACCCGTTTCTGCACTAGCTCTGCTGCTGCTCTAGTAGATCAGAGTTTGCAATACAACACAAAGTCCGTTTCCCTCGGGCACAGGGTACCAGACTTGAAGACAGAACAATTAGCTAGTGACGATGACCATATGTCATGGCTAGCCTGTAGGCAGGGCAATGCCAAGCAAATTGATTTGTGGTACGAAATTCTGACATCGTGCGTCTGAATCCTGAAAAAAAAATGTTTCAGAAATAGCTGAATGTTTCATGGCATGTGGAGATAACACAACTTTATGTGACCCTATATAGTACAAGAGGAAAGAAATAGGTGATTGTGCATGGTCAAAATAAAGGCCTCCGCATCTATTTTACAATGAAATACGAATCATAGTACATGCGTAAACAACAAATCGGCCCTTTATTATATACAGGCGATCGTAGCACGGATGTGTTGAATATCTGCTCAGTAAAAAACAACGGTTCGAGTTGCTGATAGTGGAATATACCTGTGGTTTGACATGACGAACTAATGGAACAACCGACGAGTTTGTAGTTGTACTCTCCTGTAAAAGATTCGTCAAATTTGGAACGAGTTCTCCTACTCTTTTTAAGTTCTCGAACGTCAGCATCGAATGATGCCCAGGCAAGTCAGTCGTCAGATGATCAGACCCTGACCAAACCAAGAAAAGCTACATTTTGGAGTTTATAACTGTCAAGAAAAAAAAAATACATTAGACTTGTGAACCATTTCTCCATGGAACTAAGCAAGCAGCAAAGGCAAGTGGTGGAAACGGCGACGGACGCCGCTACTAGCGGTCGATGCCTAGCTGGACCGGCGAAGTCCATGCTACATCCAGCAAGACGGTGAGCACGACCTCATGCACGACGGGGCCTGGGATTTTGCTGCAACCGTGCAGCGGAAGAGCTGGAACCGGCGAACCATTTTGCTACCACCCACCCCCCAAAATCTACTACCATGGTGATTCTTTGCTGAAACCGGTGAACCATTTTGCTACATCCGCTTTGGTTTTTGTTACTACCGGTGTTTTGTGGATTTTTGCTACATCCATCTCCATGATATTGTCTGTTTTCTCAATCGATTTTTGCTACAACCATGCTTTGATTTTGCTGGAACCAACCCATGTTTTTGCTACCACCCACCCACCAAAAAATCTACGACCACGGTGATTTTTGCTGCATTTGTGTTTTTTTGCTGGAACCATAATCTGATTTTACTGGATCCATGTAATTTTTTGCGACAAGCATATCAATGTTTTACTGAAACCATCTCATTTTTTGTTGGAAACACGCAATTTTTTTTGCTGGATCCATGTAATTTTTTTGCGACAAGCATATCAATGTTTTGCTGAAACCGTCTCATTTTTTGCTGGAAACACATTTTTTTTTTGCTGGAACCATAATCTGGTTTTGCTGGATCCATAATATGATTTTGCTGGAAAAGCTTCAACCGGTCCGTGAAAAGCTTCAACCTTGGAAAAAGCTTCAATGGCCATGGAAAGGAGAGCTTCAATCCGGCATGGTGGTCGACGGCATGGGCGGTGCTGCATCGCCACCAAGCTACATCCATCGCCACGCGAAGCTGCAACCAGAGGGCGCAGCTATTGCATGAGTGGAGCCAGGGACGAGGGCGGCGACTAGCGACGAGGACAGACGGGGAGGGCGCCGACCGGCGACGAGGACGCCGCGGTGGTGTTTCAAGTTGAGGGGGGGGGTATGGTGGGGCCGCGGGGGTGCGGAGCGTCCGCGACGCTGCAATTTTTATCGCAGGGGAGTGGGAGGGGGTGAGGGCGACTACGAGGAGGACGAAGCTGGGGTCAGATCGGACGATTTTAATCGCGCGTATCGGGCGGCTAGGGCTCGACCGGCCCAACCGTTCCGCTGGTGCGCCAGCGCCTAGCGTCGCCCTAAAAAATACTAGTACCGGTTTCTGCACTAGCTCTTCTGCACTACTGCTCTAGTTCAGACAGCTCTAGCCGACCCCCTAAAAATCTTTAGGAGAGTAAAAAATAGTTTTTATTTTACGAGAAAACTTTCAATCTACCCATCATTAATCATGGTAGTATAACGGATATCAGAAGTGATAAAAATTGCATCCAGATCCATAGACCACATAGTGACGACTATAGGCACTGAAGCGAGACGAAGGCGCACCGCCGTCTTCACCCCATCCTCGCTGGAGTCGGCCAAAACTTGTTGTAGTAGACAGTTGGGATGTCGTCGTGTTAAGACCCTAAAGGACTAGCGTACCAGAACAACAACTGTCGCCGTTGTCCGTTGAAGAGAAGTTTAGATCAGAAGGTTTCAACCTGCAGACACATAAACACACACGGACAAAGACCAGATCCACGTGGATCCACAGAAGACAAACGCCGACTGAATCCCGCGAGATCCGCCGGAGACAAATCTCCACACACCCTCCACCTTTGCCTCATCTCTCTGAGTAGGACACAAACCATAAGAAAACTCATAAAAGTATACAAAAATGAAGCCCTCCAGCCGGCAAGGGTCGGGATCCACCACGCCTCTATGACCCTAAGGCCATAGGAGACGAGGTGGACTGGCGCCGGCGCCGGCGAGAGGCGGGAGGCGGGAGAAACTCTAGTAGTGGCTGGGTACGAGCGCTCTTTCCCTGGCCATCGTTGGGGTACCATGCAAGACTAGTGCAATCGATGGTCATTGATCAAGTGAACCATGCACCACTGAGCGGTGTGACAGTCACCGAATATGGCCCTATCATCGAGGCCTCTTCAAACAAAGAAACAGGAAGTTCGGCCACAAGCCCTTCACATTGTATCATTACTACAAAAGAGCTTGTGATCAATGAGAAGTGTATTCGGAGAAAGGACAAGAACACTCCAAAGTGGTCAAGGTTGAACATACCCGTTGAGGATGATGACGAGGAGGATGAAGATGCTAGCAAGAGACCGGATGGAAACGAAATTGCAAAAGAGAGAAAGAGGAGAGGAGCATTATGTGGTACATAGAAGGATGAACTTGTGGCCATGATTGAGACCAAGAAAGTGTTGGCGGCCGAACATAAGGAAGAGAAAACAACGAGATGGAATGAGCTCAAGATGTTGAAGGACGAGAAGTGGAAATCCAAGTTAGCGATCGAAGAGAGAAAGTTGAAGGCGGAGGAGCGTAGACTAGCTACTTGAGGAGGAGAGGCTACAAAATGCTAAGAAAGGCAAAGACCGTGCTATCATGTTCATGAACCCAACCCAAATGGATGATACCGCAAAGAAGTTTTGGGAGCTCACTCATGGGTAGACCTTGACCCAATGGAGGTCTCTCTCCGGAATGGTGGTGGTGGTGTGGATGGTGGTGGTCGAGAGGATGGTGGTGATGATGGGGGTGGCCATGTGGATGGTGGTGACAGTTGATTTCTTTGGCGAGGATGGTGTTTGAGATCGTGCATGCCTATGGTTGGTCTCGATCCGCGACATTAAACATGCTATGTTGTGGTGAATTTGGATCAAATTTGATCGATGTGATGCCTTTTGGATGAACTATGCATGTTTAAAATTGAATATCTCGATTCGTCAAACCATATGCTTATTAATGGTTTGTATGTTTTGCATGTTTGTTTTCAAAATATTTGAATGATTGATGATATCATATGCAATTTTTTGAAGTTCATGCAGGTAGGCTAAAATAATTGAGGAAAAAAATTACTCCTCCAACTATAGGGGATCAGCTAGGTCCGGCCACCTTTAGAGTTTACTCCTCTAAAGATACTCGGCTGTTTACACTCTAAAGTTTAGGGGATTGGCTAGGGATGCCCTAATGGCTAGCCTGTAGGAAGGGCATTGTCAACCGATAGAGTTTCTATCACGACTTCTAAATTTGTGTGTCTGAATCCAGGAAAAAGTGTTTCAGAAACAAGCTCTTTTAAAATGGTCCCAGATTGATGTGAGCCGTTAACTTTCCATGATCTTATGGCTGAATTACTCTCATCTTTTTGTGGGGTAAGATGTTGTAAATGATTACATGGAGCTAGTACGGTAATTCGCGTGTAGGCTCAGGCTCATCTCCACCTGTTTAGTTATAAGAGTGTTGCATGTATCATTATCCCTTTGCTGTTTAGTAAGTAAGAAATCGAAGAAGCTTATTTCAACGGTTCATGCAGAAATATCTCTGGAGATAAGCTTAGGGTATCAATCGCTCATCTATTTGCTCTGTCTGGTTTGGCCCAAAGTGATATTAGCAGTACTACTTAATAAGTTATCGCTGTGCAAAGGCTAGAATGTTCCAGGAGTAATATATAAGGTTGCTGAATAGTGAATACGACGGCCAGATGCGTGCATTTCCTACAATCAATTTCTTCATCGACTTAAGCAAGGTCATCAGCTCATCATCGCCATCTCGTTAGTACTATAAATTTTCTGAGGCAGTCATCATCTGATGAGTAAACTATACCAATGGACAAATCATCTGCAACCTTTTTTTACCTTTTAACAGTGGATGATCCGATGTGCATGCCGTGCCATGGGTTAGGTTAGGTTAGGTCACCATCTGCGCCTCAAATGAGACTCCCCAAACATAACCTTCTATATTCAAGATCAGTAGCTTTCCTCGTCTCAGGCCGGCTGGCCAGCTGCTTCAATGGAGATGACAATCAATCACGCCCCTTGCAGCTGCAGAAGGATTATCTAGAACACAAATTTTTTCATGAAAAAATCATTAAACAAACATGTAGGTGGTGGTTGCCTGGGCTATCCTCAGTACTATGGGCCTGTTCTGGTGTCCTCCAGCTCCACGCTTCCAAAACTTCACAGATGAAGTTATCCAGAACGGTAACGGTTGAAGCCCGAGAAGCTGAATTCACGAAGCTGCTCGTTCCCGTAGTGTAAAAATGAGAAGCACGTCCGGCCCAGCTCCACCAAAACGTGAAGCGTGAAGTTCCCTCAATTTACAGTGAACTGCCACCGCTAAAGAAAACGCTTCGCTGCATCCCCTCGTCAAATAGAAAAGGATCGATCGAAGCGTTACGCTAGCCTCGCTCGAACTGGTACCCGGCTAATTGGGCTGTGTCCAGCTGGCCCAACGTACGCGTAACAGGCCACATCTCCTCCCAATTGGGCTGCAGCAACGGGAGAAGCTACAGATCGAGCCGAACGCTCCTCGGATCGCTAGTTGAAGCTAGAAGCGAGGAGAAGCGAAGAGTAGAAGCTGATTTTCTGGAGTTTTGAGAAGCTGGGGAGCCTCGGAACAGGCCCTATGTAGACAATGCCGCTTGCCGCTTCCGCCAGGGGCATGCATGCTGACATGTGATGCCAGAAATAAGGCGAGGTGGTCTTGGCCTGAAGGTGGCAAGCAGAGATCTTTGGACAAGGACGCCAAATCTTACCCGGCAAAAACATCGATGATGTTGCTCGGCCTAGAAATATAATTTATCTTGATAAATGCTGCTAGTCTGAAAGTGCAAGTATTGTGATGATTAACTACATGACCAAGTCGGGCAAACAAATCGTTACTCCCTTTGTCCAGGTGAATAAGTCATCTTAGGTTGTGCACCGCAACCAAGGTGGAAAGGAAAACGAGAGAACTTAATGTTTTTTTACTAATTAATATCATTGCATGCAACGAACTGACCACTGTATGTCATGTTCCGTAGTCTCAAGTCATTAAAAACATACACCCCCATATCTCTTATTGGTTGATTATTTTATTTATGTCAAAAAACAAGAAACAACGTAAGAGTTAATGCACCATGCCTATGTATTTTGGGACTATTTAATTTTCGTAAGGTGAATTACACAGCTAGACAGAGAGAGTACTACTCACACGAAAGAGGCATCTGAACACGCAAGGTCTTTTTCTTAACAGGATTTATGTGGTTACTGCATGCGGAGCTAGCGAGGTAACCGTAAAAACACCTCAGATTACTTAATGTAGATGCACCAATGTAAATATTACAAAAATCAATATATGTGCGGCTTGTCTACCCCTCCAAGGGCCACTCTCTAGAACGTACTACTTCTACTGTCTCATGGGTCATGACCCAAGCTGTAATTTAAATCCTTGGACAGACTAGACTTCTTTGTACTTCTCGTCAGTCGCTGGTCGATCAGCGTTTACACCCCGTAAAACTCCAGTAAGTAATCGCATGCAGTACGGCCGGTGTCTCTGAGCGATCCAGAACCTTCCACGGATTAAGCAAAATCCAAAGAATGGAGAGATAAACAATCAGATCGAGCGAGTTGGTGCCGGCCGGAGAATTTGAACGTAGGTTTCACTCCGTCGCAGTCCATTTTATTGGGTAGATAGATTCATTACCCTAGATGTCCAGCCCAGATGTTATTGATGATCCAGCTGCTCTGGAAAATCTCGCCAATGTCGACCTATATTAATTTTTGCAGGAATTAAGTGCATTTCTAATGATCCCTTATCCGACGTTAGTGGAGGATAAATTGGATTTTACTCCCTTATGCCACACCTAACCGATCCTCTAAAACGTATAAGAGAGAATAAATTTTACTCCGACCCACACGGAAGGAGTAAATATACTCCATCGAAACGGGCTTGAGTATATTTTCTGCTGCTCCGTCGCCCACGCCCACCTCTGGCCCCATCTTCCCCGTCCGTCCCCCCCCCCCACCCCACTGCCCCACCTATCCACCCACCCCCTCTGGGAATGTATCCGGTGCACCCGCACTTGTGGTGCTACCGATGCACCGGATGCCATAGAATGTTTTTAAATTCCTGAAAAAAAAATCTAGCACGTTGACACAAAATCAATGTATGATTTCACAAAATTTCGTATAAAACTTTGAAATATTTTTTGAGATACAAAAATGACAAATTAGACTTCAATGTGATAATGGGCCAAATCTAAAGCCCAAGTTATGTTATGTACTATTCTGTTTTGAATTTGTCATTTTTGTTTCTCGAGTTATGTCTTCAATTTTGACTTGAAATTTTGTGACAAGTTACATTGATGTTGTGTGAGTGTGCTAAATTTTTTTGAGAATTTTTTGAACATTTTAAAAGCATAATATAAACTCGGTGCACCGGTAGCACCAGAAGCTCAGGTGCACCAGATATCCCCCCCCCCCCCCCCCCCCCCCCCCCCCCCCCCCCCCCCCCCGCCCCCTCCCCAGACCCCCCGCCCACGCCCCATTTTGTTATTGGGCCCAATAACTTTCCACCACTTGTCCTTTATATTAGTTCGTTGGCCTGTTGATATTATATTAATTATAAAAGCTTACCAATCAATATTAGAACCTTTTATTATTAATTTAACATCTACGGAAACATTTTCCACCTATATATCAATTCTTGGTATTATCCGGTAAACCCCGAAACTCTTCCGTTAACTCAGAAACGCTTCCGGTTTCTCTCGAAATATTTCATAAATATTTTCCCATAACTGTCACTCCACTAACACTCAACTGATCATGATTCCCTTAAGCATGTGACCATGTAAATTCGGTAAAACATAGACATGAAGAAAACCCACTTCGTTCAATGACCAATAGCGGAACATTGATCCCTATGAATGCACGAATGACATTCGAGTGAACCTTTGGTTATCATGTGCTATTCCCTCTGTTTTGGGATACTTTACAAAATCCGAGGTGAGATTTATTGGTATCCTCTTGAGTCATTCTCATGCTCACTATCCCGATCTCCTTGTTATCAGTATTGTTCTTCTTTCTCGTTGACATGTTCCGCCATCCCTGTGACCTAGTCACCTGTGTCTGGCCAGACGATGATGGATGTTGTCACACTGAGAGGACCCTAAGAATAACTCTCCATCATCGAAGGAGCAAATCCCACTCTTGAGCTATCTAGTTCCTTGTCAAACTTTCTGATGAACATGTAAGTTGTCGTTATGATCCCCGTGTTAGAGATGACATTTAAGCAACCCCAAAGTCCATCGTATGGTAACAAGTGACTACGATACTCCCATGATCTAAGGAACTAAATCAAACATTAACTCTTTGCGTTATAATGATATACTACGGTAGTATCTCAAAATATAACAAACAAGTTGGGTCAATTCAATCTGATCGTTCTTCTAAATCATATTCTCTAAGTTGTTTTGGGACTACCGTTACACTTAATTATATTCCAAGATCTAGAAAATATGATCACAAACAACACTTGAGCTAGTCCTATAGGCAAGACTAGAAATCAGGTTTTACCGTTTATCGTTCCACTGAATTGCATATTCCAGGATCATAGCATTTATAGCATAGAATATAAACTCTTAATTATAAGCATGGAAATAAATAATACAATATTATTGCCCATAGGCCATATTTCCAACACCCCTTGGGAGGAGGAATACAGTGACGGGTCGGACAGCTCCGGCAATGAGCAGATCTTTCTCGATCCAATTTGCATCGGCAACCCAACTAGCCACTTCAGCCCGTGGCCACGATCCCTATTTGGCGCAGGGGCACAAATTTACTTTTCTTGGAGGCATGGATTTGCTTCCACGAGGGGCATAGCCGAGACTCTCGGAAATAGAAAAAACATGTTTTCTTTTTTTCCTTACGCGAGTTTACTTCTCGTAAAGACACGGATTTGCTTCCGCGAAAGTCACAGTCTTGCCTCTTGGAAAGGGGCAAAAGTGATTTTTTTTTGTTTCATGTGAGACATAGATTGACTTCTCATGGAGGCACGAATTTGCTTCCCCGAGAGGCACAATCGTGCCTCTCGAAAAGGGAAAGAACATGCATTTCTTTTTTTTTCTTCCAGGAAAGGCACTGATTTACCTCTTGTGGAGGCACAGCTTTGCTTCTGCGAGTCTTGCCTCTTCGAAAAAGAGAAAAAAACGTGCTTTCGATTCGAGTTTTTTTCTTTTGACTTTTTTTGTTAAAAAATAGCTCGTCAAAACCTATCAACATGAGATCTAATTTTGAAGATCTCAAAGCATGAATCCAACGGTGAAAATGATTTGAGATATGAACGCATGATTTAAGAGATAAAACATTTTAAAGAAACAAATCTACAAAAAAAAGGAAAACTCACGGGTTGCGACAGGTGGCACACATGCAGTGTGCCACTTGTCGCGATCTAGGGATGTTGGAGTGACTTTTGCAAACAATGCTTCTTAGTTACTGATTTCAAAAATAATGTGTGCGGGGTTAAAACATTCGACCTGCTAGTTTCTTAGTGTTGCTTGTAGCCACTAAGACACGGCGAAATATTTGAAGGAATTACGCCGGGTTTCACCGGCTTTCCAGTTTAAAAAGAGCGTGGAATATTAAAAAAATGCTTGATTAACATGTTTTTCTTCCTCTTTTCCTATGTTTCTTTTCTTATTTCTTCTCCGGTTTTTTATTTTCATTTTCATTGTTTTTTGCTTTTTTTTTCTTTGGTTTCATTTTCCGGTTTCTTTTTTCTTCTTTTTTTTGGTCTCCATTGATTCTTTGGGTTTTCATTCTACATTTTGTGCATATACGAACAACATTTCTCTTATACACGTTTAACATTTTTCCAATATAAATATTTTTTTAATATATGTTCAACATTTTTACCATTTTGAAATGCTTGATTAACATTATTCATTTACAAAAAAACATTCTTTTAATTCACGGTCAACATATTTTCTATACATTTCTAAAAATGATTGATTAGCAATTTTCAAATCAAAATATTAGCATTATTCAAACACTTGATAAGCATAATTCAAACACTTGTTCAAATAAAAAGATTAGAATTATTGAAATACTTGATTAACATTTTTTATTATATTGCGAACATTTTTTCTATACACGTTTAAAACTTTCCAAATCCTTGATTAGCATTATTCAAATACTGATTCAGCATTTCTTGAAGGCGTAACATTTTTATGTACATGATTAAATTTTTTTCATCATTTTCTAATACACGGTCAACATTTTTTTATACACATTTGACATTTTCCAAATGCTTGATTAAGATTTTTTAAATACTTGTTCAACATGTTTTTCAAATGCTTGATTAAATTTTTTATGTATATGATAAAAAATGCAATATTTTTAATACATGATCAATAATTTTCTATACATGTTCAATATTTTCCGAATGCTTGATTAATATTTTTGAAATATTTTTCAACATTTTTCAAATATTTTTGTAGAGTTGTTTTTCCAATATATATATTTATAATATTTTAAAGTATAAATAAAAGTATAAAAGGAGAGCAAAAAACGAAAACAAAAACGTACAAAAAAAGTGGAAAAGAAAGAGACTATGGCCTCCTGCGCCCGAAGTTGGACTCGCTGATGGCGAGATATATTAGCGCCCACGGCAGTGTCCGCCTACTGTGGACCCTACCACGGCTCTCCTAGAGGCTAGGGATTGGGTTGCTCAGTAACCACTGCTCGCCTGCTAGTGTCATTTTTTTTTCTTGTTATTGATATTTTAGTTTTTGGATTTTTTTTTGCTTTTCTTATATTTCGAAATATTCGACATATGTATATAATGAAAACAAATTACATTAAATTTTAAAAAAATGTATTCTTGCATTTGAAAGTGTTAAATGCATGTAAAAATGCTTTTAATGCACACGAAATCTGTATAATTTGAAACAAAAAAGTAAAGATTTTATTCATATGTACGAAAAATATTAGTCATGTGTACGAAAAAAATGTTTATACAGTGTAAAAATAATGTTTGTTTAATTCAAAAAATGATTCATGTCTGTGAAAAACGTAAATCATGTGTATGATAAATGTTTTTTATGCACACAAAAATGTAAAAAATTAAAACAAAGAAAAGTAGAACATGCTTATCATTTTTACGAACATATTAATCGTGTGTATGCAATTTTTTATACATTGTAAAAAAATCTTCAAGTAATTAAAAAAATTTTTATGTCTGCAAAATAATGTTAATCATGTGTACGGAAAAAAATGTTTCATGCCTGTAAGAAAAGTGTTCTTCATGCACACAAAAAATGTAAAAAAAAGTCAAACAAAGAAAAGTAGACAATGTTAATCATTTGTACGGAAAATGTTAATCATGTGTACAAAAAAATGTTTATACATTGTAAACAAAATGTTTCTCTAAATAAGAAAAATGCTAATCATGTTCAAAAATATTTGTATGGAAAATTATTCATGTGCGCGAAAAATGTTAATCATGCGTACCAAAAGTGTTTTTCAGGCGCACAAAAAATGTGGAAAAGTAAAACAAAGAAAAGTAGAACATGTTAATCATTTGTACGGAAAAATGTTAATCATGTTAAAGACTATAAAAATATATTTGGACAAATGTTACTACGTATTTGTAAAACACTTTTTTGATTGAAAATTTTCTAATGTGTATCAGAAAAAAGGTTTCATATGTGCTTTATAAATGCACATTGTATACCGAGGAAAAGTACACACGAGTTCCAAAAAAACTGAATTCAACCACAAAGAAAACCTAAAAAAATCGAAGAAAACCATGGAAACTAGGAAAAAAAGCAAAAACAGAAACCCGAAAAGAAACAAGAAAAAGGGCGAAGAAACATATTCCTGATTGACAAGTGTTGAAAAAAAAAGTAACAAAGAAACAAAAATAAAACCAAGTCTCTCTACAAAGAAACAAAAAAGAAGCAAAAGGTAAAGCAAAGAGAACCAAGAAGAAACAAAGAAACCAAAAGTATAACCAAAAAAGGGAAAAGTCGACGAAAACCAGTGAAAAACAAATAAAAGCAAAATTACAATGAAGAAAAAAAGGAAAAATCAAAGAAAAACGGTGAAAAATCGGAAGAAAGACAAAAGGATCCAACAATAAGTTGATAAGAAAACAAAGAAAGCAAATTAGACATGTGTTCAAAAGAAAGAAAACTGATAGGAAGCCAACAAAGATATAAAAGGAAAACAAAAAAATGAACAAGGAAAACCAAAAGTAAAAAAACGAAGTAAGAAAACGAAAAAAACTGATGAGAAAAACAAAGTAAACCAAAGTAAAAACAAAGAAAAAGCAAAAATAGAAGAAAACCAAAGGAAAAATATAAGAAAACAACAAGAATTTTGTTGAAGAAAATTGTCGGCCGAACCGGTCGAGCCATAGATCATCATCGTGCTCAACTACTCAACTATTCAGAGCATCTCTAGCAGACCCTGTATAAAGCCGCGACCCGCAAAATAACCGCTAAAATACAGGTCGGCGTGCAAAATGCTGCCCGACCAGACCCCGCAAACACGTCCGACCCGTAAATATGTGAAACGCCCTCGATGCGGCTATATCTCCCACGTGTCGAAGCAGGACTTAGAGGCATAACCGCATTGAAAGCAATGTCGCAAGTGAGGTAATCTTCACAAACAACCCATGTAATACAATAAGGGAAAAGATACATAGTTGGCTTACAATCGCCACTTCACACAATTACATGAATAAAGCATTACATCATCCAAATACACTCAAGGTCCGACTACGGAACCAAAATAAAAGAAGACTACCCCAAAAGCTACACAGATCCCCGATCGACCCGACTGGGCTCCACTACTGATCAACTAGATCGAAACAAAACAAAGGACAAGATCTTCATCGAGCTCCTCCTTGAGCTTGGTTGCGTCATCTGCACGGACTCATCGGCACCTGCAAGCTGGTTGTGGAAGTATCTGTGAGTCACGGGGACTCAGCAATCTCACACCCTCGCAATCAAGACTATTTAAGCTTATGGGTAAGGTAAAGGTATGAGGTGGAGCTGCAGCAAGCGACTAGCATATATGGTGGCTAACATACGCAAAAGAGAGCGAGAAGAGAAGGCAAAGCACGATCGAGAAACTATGATCAAGAAGTGATCCTAGAACAACCTACGTCAAGCATAATTCCAACACCGTGTTCACTTCCCGGACTCCGCCGGAAAGAGACCATCACGGTTACACACGCGGTTGATTCATTTTAATTAAGGTCAACTTCAGGTTTTCTACAACCGGACATTAACAAATTCCCATCTGCCCATAACCGCGGGCACGGCTTTCGAAAGTTCAAATCCCTGCAAGGGTGTCCCAACTTAGCCCATCACAAGCTCTCACGGTCAACGAAGGAATAGACCTCCTCCCGAGACGTTCCGACCAGACTCGGTATCCCGGTTCTATAAGACACTTCGATAAGTTAAAACAAATCCGGAAACACCGCCCGAATGTGCCGACAAATCCCGATAGGAGCTGCACATATCTCTTTCTCAGGGCACACTCAGATGAGACTAGCTACGAGCAAAACCAACCCTCAAGTTTCCCCGAGGTGGCCCCGCAGGCAGCTCAGTTTGGACCAACACTCAGAGAAGCACTGGCCCGGGGGGGTTAGAATAAAGATGACCCTTGAGTCTGCAGAACCCAAGGGAAGGTGGTAGGTTGTTAGTGCAAATGGTAAAACCAATGTTGGGCATTGCTGGAGGAGTTTTATTCAAGGCGAACTGTCAAGGGGTTCCCATTATTACCCAACCGCGTAAGGAACACAAAATCCAGGAACATAACACCGATATGACGGAAACTAGGGCGACAAGAGTGGAACAAAACACCAGGCATAAGGCCGAGCCTTCCACCCTTTACCAAGTATATAGATGCATTAATTAAACAAGATATATTGTGATATCCCAACAAGTAAACATGTTCCAAACAAGGAACAACATCTCCATGTTCCAATAAGGAACAAACTTCAAACTTCACCTGCAACTAACAACGCTATAAGAGGGGCTGAGCAAAGCGGTAACATAGCCAAACAACGGTTTGCTAGGACAAGGTGGGTTAGAGGCTTGGTTCACAATATGGGAGGCATGATAAGCAAGTGGTAGGCATCGTTGTTGGGGAATGTAGTAATTTCAAAAAAAATCCTACGCACACGCAAGATCATGGTGATGCATAGCAACGAGAGGGGAGAGTGTGATCTACATACCCTTGTAGACCGACAGCAGAAGCGTTGTGACAATGCGGTTGATGTAGTGTACGTCTTCACGATCCGACCGATCCAAGCACCGTTACTCCGGCACCTCCGAGTTCTTGGCACACGTTCAGCTCGATGACGATCCCCGGACTCCGATCCAGCAAAGCGTCGGGGAGGAGTTCCATCAGCACGACGGCGTGGTGACGATCTTGATGTTCTACCGTCGCAGGGCTTCGCCTAAGCACCGCTACAATATGACCGAGGTGGAATATGGTGGAGGGGGGCACCGCACACGGCTAAGGAACGATCACGAAGATCAACTTGTGTCTATGGGGTGCCCCTTGCCTCAGTATATAAAGGATGGAGGAGGAGGAGGCCGGCCAAGGCAATTGGTGCGGCCAGGATGTGGAGTCCTACTAGGACTCCAAGTCCTAGTAGGAGTCCACCAAGAGGGAAGGAAGGGAGAAGGAAGTGGAGGAGAAGGAAAGGTGGCCGGCCCCCTTTTCCCTAGTCCAATTCGGACCAGAGGGGAGGGGGGCGCAGCAGCCCCTTGGACCTTTCTCCTCTTCCCACTAAAGCCCATCAAGGCCCATTGCTTCTCCCGTAACTACCCGGTACTCCGAAAAATACCCGAATCACTCGGAACCTTTCCGATGTCCGAATATAGTCGTCCAATATATCGATCTTTACGTCTCGACCATTTTGAGACTCCTCGTCATGTCCCTGATCTCATCCAGGACTCCGAACTCCTTCGGTACATCAAAACTCATAAACTCATAATATAACTGTCATCGAAACCTTAAGCGTGCGGACCCTACGGTTCGAGAACAATGTAGACATGACCGAGACATGTCTCCGGTCAATAACCAATAGCGGGACATGGATGCCCATATTGGCTCCTACATATTATACGAAGATCTTTATCGGTCAGACCGCATAAGAACATACGTTTGTTCCCTTTGTCATCGGTATGTTACTTGCCCGAGATTCGATCGTCGGTATCTCAATACCTAGTTCAATCTCGTTACCGGCAAGTCTCTTTACTTGTTCCGTAATACATCATCTCACAACTAACTCATTAGTTGCAATGCTTGCAAGGCTTATGTGATGTGCATTACCGAGAGGGCCCAGAGATACCTCTCCGACAATCGGAGTGACAAATCCTAATCTCGAAATACGCCAACCCAATATGTACCTTTGGAGACACCTGTAGAGCTCCTTTATAATCACCCAGTGACGTTGTGACGTTTGGTAGAACACAAAGTGTTCCTCCGGCAAACGGGAGTTGCATAATCTCATAGTCATAGGAACATGTATAAGTCATGAAGAAAGCAATAGCAACATACTAAACGATCGGGTGCTAAGCTAATGGAATGGGTCATGTCAATCAGATCATTCAACTAATGATGTGATCCCGTTCATCAAATAACAACTCTTTGTCCATGGTTAGGAAACATAACCATCTTTGATTAACGAGCTAGTCAAGTAGAGGCATACTAGTGACACTCTGTTTGTCTATGTATTCACACATGTGTTATGTTTTCGGTTAATACAATTCTAGCATGAATAATAAACATTTATCATGAAATAAGGAAATAAATAATAACTTTATTATTGCCTCTAGGGCATATTTCCTTCAGTCTCCCACTTGCACTAGATTCAATAATCTAGTTCACATCGCCATGTGATTTAATAGCAATAGTTCACATCACCATGTGATTAACACCCGTAGTCCACATCGATATGTGACCAACACCCAAAGGGTTTACTAGAGTCAGTAATCTAGTTCACATCGCTATGTGATTAACACCCAAAGAGTACTAAGGTGTGATCATGTTTTGCTTGTGAGATAATTTTAGTCACCGGGTCTGTTATATTCAGATCCGTAAGTATTTTGCAAATATTTATGTCAACAATGCTCTGCACGGAGCTACTCTAGCTAATTGCTCCCACTTTCAATATGTATCTAGATTGATACTTAGATTCATCTAGATTAGTGTCAAAACTTGCATCGGGGTAACCCTTTACGACGAACCTTTTTTCACTTCCATAATCGAGAAACACATCCACTAAGGATAATTTTGACCCCTGTCCAGTGATCTACTCCTAGATCACTATTGTACTCCCTTGCCAAACTCAGTGGTAGGGTATACAATAGATCTGGTACACAGCATGGCATACTTTATAGAACCTATGACCAAGGCATAGGGAATGACATTCATTCTCTTTCTATCTTCTGCCGTGGTCGGGCTTTGAGTCTTACTCAATTTCACACCTTGTAACACAGACAAGAACTCTTTCTTTGACTGTTCTATTTTGAACTACTTCAAAATCTTGTCAAGGTATGTACTCATTGAAAAAAAACTTATCAAGCGTCTTGATCTATCTCTATAGATCTTGATGTTCAATATGTCAGCAGCTTCATCGAGGTCTTTCTTTGGAAAATTCCTTTCAAACACTCCTTTATGCTTTGCAGAATAATTCTACATTATTTCCGATCAACAATATGTCATTCACATATACTTATCAGAAATGTTGTAGTGCTCCCACTCACTTTCTTGTAAATACAGGCTTCATCGCAAGTCTGTATAAAACTATATGCTTTGATCAACTTATCAAAGCGTATGTTCCAACTCCGAGATGCTTGTACCAGTCCATAGATGGATCGCTGGAGCTTGCATATTTTGTTAGCACCTTTAGGATTGACAAAACCTTCTGGTTGTATCATATACAACTCTTCTTTAATAAATCTATTAAGGAATGTAGTTTTGTTTATCCATTTGCCAGATTTCATAAAATGCGGCAATTGCTAACATGATTCGGACAGACTTAAGCATAGATACGACTGAGAAACTCTCATCGTAGTCAACACCTTGAACTTGTCGAAAACCTTTTGCGACAATTCTAGCTTTGTAGATAGTAACACTACTATCAGCGTCTGTCTTCCTCTTGAAGATCCATTTATTCTCAATTGCTTGCTGATCATCGGGCAAGTCAACCAAAGTCCATACTTTGTTCTCATACATGGATCCCATCTCAGATTTCATGGCCTCAAGCCATTTTGCGGAATCTGGGCTCACCATCGCTTCTTCATAGTCCGTAGGTTCATCATGGTCAAGTAGCATGACCTCCAGAACAGGATTACCGTACCACTCTGGTGCGGATCTCACTCTGGTTTACCTACGACATTCGGTAGTAACTTGATCTGAAGTTACATGATCATCATCATTAGCTTCCTCACTAATTGGTGTAGTAGTCACAGGAACAGATTTCTGTGATGAACTACTTTCCAATAAGGGAGAAGGTATAATTACCTTATCAAGTTCTACTTTCCTCCCACTCACTTCTTTCAAGAGAACCTCCTTCTCTAGAAAGGATCCATTCTTAGCAACGAATGTCTTGTCTTTGGATCTGTGATAGAAGGTGTACCCAACAGTAACTTTTTGGGTATCCTATGAAGACACACTTTTCCGATTTGGGTTTGAGCTTATCAGGATGAAACTTTTTCACATAAGCATTGCAACCTCAAACTTTAAGAAACGACAACTTTGGTTTCTTGCCAAACCACAGTTCATACGGTGTCGTCTCAACAGATTTAGATGGTGCCCTTTTAACGTGAATGCAGCTGTCTCTAATGCATAACCCCAAAACGATAGTGGTAGATTGGTAAGAGACATCATAGATTGCACTATATCCAATAAAGTACGGTTATGACGTTCGGACACACCATTATGCTGAGGTGTTCCATGTGGCATGAGTTTGTGAAACTATTCCACATTGTTTTAATTGAAGACCAAACTCGTAACTCAAATATTTGTCTCCGCGATCAGATCGTAGAAACTTTATTTTCTTGTCACGATGATTTTCCACTTCACTCTGAAATTCTTTGAACTTTTCAAATGTTTCAGACTTATGTCTCATCAAGTAGATATACCCATATCTGCTCAAATCATCTGTGAAGTTCAGAAAATAATGATACTTGCCGTGAGCTTTAACACTCATCGGACCGCATACATCAGTATGTATTATTTCCAATGAGTCAGTTGCTCGCTCCGGAGAACAGAGTCTCAGTCATCTTGCCCATGAGGCATGGTTCGCAAGCATCAGGTGATTCATAATCAAGTGATTCCAAAACCCCAAAAGCTACACAGATCCCTGATCGACCCGACTGGGCTCCACTACTGATCAACTAGATCGAAACAAAACAAAGGACAAGAAATTCATCGAGCTCCTCCTTGAGCTTGGTTGCGTCATCTGCACGGACTCATTGGCACCTGCAAGCTGGTTGTGGAAGTATCTGTGAGTCACGGGGACTCAGCAATCTCACACCCTCGCAATCAACACTATTTAAGCTTATGGGTAAGGTAAAGGTATGAGGTGGAGCTGCAGCAAGCAACTAGCATATATGGTGGCTAACATACGCAAAAGAGAGCGAGAATAGAAGGCAAAGCACGATCGAGAAACTATGATCAAGAAGTGATCCTAGAACAACCTACGTCAAGCATAATTCCAACACCGTGTTCACTTCCCGGACTCCGCCGGAAAGAGACCATCACGGTTACACACGCGGTTGATTCATTTTAATTAAGGTCAACTTCAAGTTTTCTACAACCGGACATTAACAAATTCCCATCTGCCCATAACCGCGGGCACGGCTTTCGAAAGTTCAAATCCCTGCAGGGGTGTCCCAACTTAGCCCATCACAAGCTCTCACGGTCAACGAAGGAATAGACCTCCTCCCGAGACGTTCCGATCAGACTCGGTATCCCGGTTCTACAAGACACTTCGACAAGTTAAAACAAATCCAGCAACATCGCCCGAATGTGCCGACAAATCCCGATAGGAGCTGCACATATCTCTTTCTCAGGGCACACTCAGATGAGACTAGCTACGAGTAAAACCAACCCTCAAGTTTCCCCGAGGTGGCCCCGCAGGCAGCTCAGTTCGGACCAACACTCAGAGAAGCACTGGCCCGGGGGGGTTAGAATAAAGATGACCCTTGAGTCTGCAGAACCCAAGGGAAGGTGGTAGGTTGTTAGTGCAAATGGTAAAACCAATGTTGGGCATTGCTGGAGGAGTTTTATTCAAGGCGAACTGTCAAGGGGTTCCCATTATTACCCAACCGCGTAAGGAACACAAAATCCAGGAACATAACACCGATATGACGGAAACTAGGGCGACAAGAGTGGAACAAAACACCAGGCATAAGGCCGAGCCTTCCACCCTTTACCAAGTATATAGATGCATTAATTAAACAAGATATATTGTGATATCCCAACAAGTAAACATGTTCCAAACAAGGAACAACATCTCCATGTTCCAATAAGGAACAAACTTCAAACTTCACCTGCAACTAACAACGCTATAAGAGGGGCTGAGCAAAGCGGTAACATAGCCAAACAACGGTTTGCTAGGACAAGGTGGGTTAGAGGCTTGGTTCACAATATGGGAGGCATGATAAGCAAGTGGTAGGCATCCATAGCATAGGCATAGCAAAAGAGCGAGCATCTAGCAAAGCAAAGATAGTAGTGATTTCGAGGGTATGATCATCTTGCCTGAAATCCCGCAAGGAAGAAGAACGAGTCCATGAAGAAGACAAACGAACGTGGTCGAACGGATCCTCACAAACGCAATGTTATCGGAACCAACCCGAAGAAGCAACACAGAAAGAAAGCAAACAATATAGTAAAACAACCATCACATAATCATGGCACGATGCGCAATCAAGTATGATGCATGTCGGTTTAAAGAGGCATGGCATGGCAAAGTGCACAAGCAATCCTACAAATTAAGTGGAGCACAATATGCAACGGGTTGCATATTGACGGAACACCACATCAATTATTTAGTTCCCTCTCGGTTATGTACTCACAATTTAAATGTTGATTAACATGGCAAGAGGTGAAACATAATGAAACTATCTAACTAGGCAAGTTTAAATGAGGCCGGAACCACAAAACAACAAGTCCGGAAACTCCTCATGTGCATATATTAGGTTTGGTCCTGTTCTGCCCTAAACCATATTTTATAGTTATTAAACATGCAAGATGATGCCACCATGTTAAACTAGGCAAAATTCTACCCCATTTACATATAAAGTTTGTTAAAAACGGGGCTACAGTTATTTAGTTATGAATTAAACCATTTTAGCATGGCATAGGAGAAAATTTAACCAAACATCATTTAAAACATTTTAAACATGGATGAAAGTTGCATATTATTAAACTAGATGAAAATCTAATCAGGTTACATATATAAATTGTTTAGATCCGATGCACGGTTGTGAAGTTATTAAATGAATGATCATGAAGGGGTTTTCTGCAAAACAACCGTTTCAGGAATATTAGCTAAATTTGTCTCGAGGGGAAAAAAATGCTACATGGGCCGAATCTTGTTGGCCCAACAGGGAGAGGGGATTTGGAGGGCGGCTCACATCGGCCTTGAGGCCGAATCCGGCTGGCGCTGTGGAACTGGGCCGGGGCGAACTGGCCTTGGTGGTGGAGGCCCATGGCGAAGACGAGACAGGGGAGCGTTGGCGCGGTCGTCGTCCTCCCAACGATGCACGACGAGTCGGCGGTGTGGTTCTCCGACGAGGCAGCATGGGATGAAGCGGAGGTCGGGGATCGGAGCGGGAGGCGGATCCGGGGCGGGGGACGCCAGATCCGGCGAATCCGGACGACGCCGGAAGCTGGGCGGCAGCGAGGAACTCCGAGCGGCGGCGCTGTGTATGACCATAGAGAGAGAGCAAGCTATAAGGGAAGGAGGAATAGAAACGGAGGAAGGGAGGAGCTGGCGGCCGGGAACGCGACCTGGGCGACGTCGCGGAGTAAGGGTCGCCAGCGATGCGGTGGGCTCCGGTGGCCGGCGGGCCTTGCGGGAGCATCGAGCGGCGGCCTCCCTCCTGATCCAGATCGGATCGAGGAGGTGCAGCGGGAGCGAGTAGGCGCTGACTCGGGATCGGGCGCAGATGAGCTTCCAGGGCCCCGATCTGGGTCCTGGTGGGCCCGCGGTCTTCGCGGCGGCGCAGAGAGACCAGGGCGACGTGGAGGCGCGGGAGCGGTCCTGAGCGGCGGCGCAGGTGGCGGCCGGCCCTGTTGGGCGGCGCCAAGTGGCGAGGAGGGGCTTCTTAAATAGGCAGGGGTCTAGGGTTAGGGGTTTTCATCCGTTTTCGGACCCTCGGATCGCGATCGGACGGCTCCAGTCACGAGGAGGAGTAGGCTGGGCCTAGGTGGCTGTGGAGAGCGGGTTGGGCTGAGACGAGAGGAGAGGAGTGCAGTCCGGCAACTATTTCCGGAGACCAAAAACGTCCAACGTTAGACCGGCTATATTGCCGCTATAGTTATCCGTTGGGGCGTCAAACGGACTCCGAACGCGATGAAACTTGGCAGGCGGTCTACTAACAACAAAACAACACCGCACACCGACTTTCATCCCATTCCGAGAACATTTTCCAGCCACTTATAAAATAATATTTCGGACGTGCCTCGGGCGCGTGCAAGTGTGTCTGGACTCGGAACGGACAAAGGACGGAACTGGGAGACCCGGACTAATGCAAGTTTTGAAAAACATGATGATGCAATGCACATGATGACATGACAAGATGCGACACGCAAGCAAATGACAAAGCAACAACAACGAAAAAGTGGAGGACAACTGGCACATCGGTCTCAGGGTGTCACAACACTCCACCACTACGAGAGGATCTCGTCCCGAGATCTAGAATGGCACCGGAGGAAAAAACGAAAGAGAAAGAGAAGAGGTAAAACTAAGTTGCTTCTTTGACAAACGAGTGAGACCAAAGAACCTTGCAAAGGTTAAGCCATCTCGAGAAAAAAAATACAACAGAGATGACGAAGTTGAAAACACTCCGTTATCAAAGAGGAACAAGGAAGAACAACTTTGAGCAGCACTCCGAATGAAAAGAGAAGGAATTGATTAAGAACTTGGCAAGATGAGAAGATACTTGATGAAATCACAACACACTGCCTCCGGAACTATTGAATGAATGGAACGAGGGGTAAGAAGGATCTCAGACAGCACCTCGATTTAAAAGAGATGAAAAACTTGATAAAATGAAAGAGCTTGAGAAAAGGGACACAATACTCCGGTTAAAAGGATAAGCACGATCAAAACATGGTGCTGACAATCCGAGAAGATGGGTTGAGGAGAGCAACATCACAATGCCTTCGGAACGGAGGAATAGAAGATAGATAATTGCCATAGGAGAATGGAGAAGAAAATGCCAACTTCTGCCACAAAAAAGCTTGAAAAGGCATCCTTAGGGGAAGGGTCAAACGGGATTGTTGGAAAACCAACAACGAAAAGAATAAGCTTGAAATGGTCTTATGGAATACATCTCAAATTATGAGGTGACAACCTGCCACTCACGGGAAAAAGAATTGGATTGATATGAACAAGGAGACGAGAAAATATTTCACCGGGAGGGTAAAAGAAGAACTTGGGTCACTTATGAGCACCATAGATAGAAACAAACCTTAGGGAAGGCTTTAGGTGAAATATAATCCAAGGTAACCCCAATGACGAGATTGGTGGATTTAAATACCTCATCTTGATAACTTGTGAAACACGAAGCACGAAGGGAAATTATCAAGAATGACATAACACCACCTCAAAAGATATGCGTGAAAGAATTGCACTCCAGATTACAAGATGAAGAACACTTAAGCTTCTGTGAAAAGAATCTTGATGAACGCTTCGCGAAGGGAAAAAAATCCTTGATGAACCATCATGTAGAGTCTCCATGAAGAACTCCGGTAAACAAAAGGATAAAAAGAAAGAGAAATTGAAAACACAAGGTGAATCCTTGCAATGATTTAGATGGATATCCGTGATAATTAGAGCTTGGAACTCCGGGAAAGAAAAGACAAGGCATCTCGAACTGAGAATATGATATGATGAACCACTCCGGAAAAAAAAAGGAATTATCACTTGGATGGAACAGGAATAAGAATTATGTTATGTGTATCCTTCAACAATTTAATTGTTGACAAGCAACGGATTTGGCATACTACTTATCCTGGTAGAAAGATTAAGAGAGATATAGCGCAAACTTGAGAAGTTCTTCATCGAACCACCGGTAGAATTTGAAAAGCACGAATGCATAGATATGATACACGAAGGAAGAAAACTCTTGAACGAACCACCGTAAGAATTGAGAAAGAACGAATAAAACATAAAGAAACACCGGGAAGAATTAGCAAATACACGAAGATGCTTGAGAGGATTTAGATACATGAGAACGAAAAGATCACGAGTCGATTAAAGATCGCTTGAACGAAGCACCGGTAAAATTTTGAGAATGATAGCTGAAAGCTGAGAATGAATAAATCTTAGATGATGGGCTCCGGATGAACAAACTGAAAAGACTCTTGAATTGCTCCGGATAGGTGAAAAGAATTCTCACAAACGAAAATAATTATGAGAGAATGGCATAAAGCTAGAAACACGAATCTTGAAGAGAAAAGAGCAAGATTGAGAGAAAAATTCTTCTTTGGTCTTCAGAATCCGAGAATGACGACGAGAACACCACCATGTATTGTTGAGATACTCCGGAAGAATCAAAAGCGAAGAGGTTGAGCCAACGATGAAAAGAATTTGACAGATCTTGAAGAAGACATTTGACTGATGATAAATCATACTTATGTCAAACTTCGAAAGGAATTTGAGAATACCTCCGGGAAAATAAGAAGAGTCAGGTAAGATCCTGGGAAAAGACCTGTGGGTTAGGGCCCACTCAAAAGAAACACCGTTGAATGATTTGAAAGAGAGGTTGCACCGGTTGAATTAAATGACTTGAATGAGATAACAACCTCGAAAGATCTTGAATGAATGCAGAGTGGAAAACACGAATCTTCGAGATATCTTGAGCACTCCGGAACAATTAAATAGCGAGAAGTGAACGAATATGAGGTGCACCGGCATGAGAAGGTATTTGAAACGAGGAAAAAAAGGATATGATCAAAAACAAAGCTTGATTTGCATCCACTGCAGAAGAAAAGAATGAAAAATGATGAACTAGAAGCTCCGTTAGAATCTTCATGAGAATCACTGGATAAGAATATTGAAAGAAAAGAAAGAAGAGACTTCACACGTATAAAATGGATATTTGATTAAGAAAAAAAATCTTAGTCCTCGAAGAAAAAGGGTGGGAGGGTGGGAAAACAAAGGCAACTTGGGATGGATGAAACAAACACCGTTGAGAGAGCTTGAGTTGATCTTGCGGATGTTGAAATGATCGGATCCACTTGAAGAGAAACACACCAGTTGAACAAGATTGGCATAACAATCTCGATTATCAAGGAGGATTAGTATTCGCATAGGAGTATGAAAACACCATTTGGGGAAAGGTATGAAATCAACACTTGACTTTGAAGCAACTCGAATACCACAACTCAAAACAAAAAGAAAGGATTGGCTTGCGGAATAAGCCGAAACAAACATATGATAGAGATTTCGTCCGAAGTTTTCGTGGTGGGGCCTACACGGGCTCGATCGTACAGCACCATCATGTACAAGGCAGTGCACATGACATACGAAGCATCCCCGAGTCGGCATAGCCAAGGACTCTTTAAGACACAACGAGACCACTGTAAAACCAACCATGAATAGGTGGACCACTAGACGTCGAACCCCAATTTCATATCATACATCCGTCGGAAAGAAATCCTAAGAGCTACTTGAATTCCCACTTATAAACTCCCAAAATTTCCAAGTTATGCAATCAGGTGTTGGGGATACAGGGGAAGCATAATATCTCACCCAAACTAGCAAATCCTACATCCAGCTGTATCCATCCTTCAACACATAACCAAGAAACCTTCGGAAATCGTCTACCTCAACCTTCGAAAAGCATCCGTTATACAAGTTATGGCAATACTCCCGAACTCCCGCCCCAGTACTGGGTGGCGTCGAGGTTATCTCACCAACAACTGCATAAAAGAGATTTTCGATGTCGGCGAACTAAACTCAGGTATTCCAGAACTGCAACGATAAAATTGTGACGACAACACCTCGGAGCTCAACTCCCCGGGACACTGCTACAAAACCCCTGACAGGAGGCACCAAGACAATGTTCTCGTCACAAAACCATCGGAACGATTCAAAGATACCCGCATGATCCTAAAAAAAATTTGTGAAAATTTGAGAAGAGAAGAGTCAAAACTCTACGTCAGGATGCCTTACCAGAATGATGAAGGGACTGGGGAGTAAAAAGAATTCCTAAACTCTCCGATATATAATTCCTAAATGACTCAAAATATTTTTCTAGACTCAACTCGTTCGCTAATTCGATCAAGCAGTGGGGGCTCCTAAGGTCGGGGAAGGCTCTGATACCAACTTGAAACGCCCTCGATGTGGCTATATCTCCCACGTGTCGAAGCACGACTTAGAGGCATAACCGCATTGAAAGCAATGTCGCAAGTGAGGTAATCTTCGCAAACAACCCATGTAATACAATAAGGGAAAAGATACATAGTTGGCTTACAATCGCCACTTCACACAATTACATGAATAAAGCATTACATCATCCAAATACACTCAAGGTCCGACTACGGAACCAAAATAAAAGAAGACTACCCCAAAAGCTACACAGATCCCCGATCGACCCCCCGACTGGGCTCCACTACTGATCAACTAGAATGAACAAAACAAAGGACAAGATCTTCATCGAGCTCCTCCTTGAGCTTGGTTGCGTCATCTGCATGTACTCATCGGCACCTGCAAGCTGGTTTTGGAAGTATCTGTGAGTCACGGGGACTCAGCAATCTCGCACCCTCGCGATCAAGACTATTTAAGCTTATGGGTAAGGTAAAGGTATGAGGTGGAGCTGCAGCAAGCGACTAGCATATATGGTGGCTAACATACGCAAATGAGAGCGAGAAGAGAAGGCAAAGCACGATCGAGAAACTATGATCAAGAAGTGATCCTAGAACAACCTACGTCAAGCATAACTCCAACACCGTGTTCACTTCCCGGACTCCGCCGGAAAGAGACCATCACGGTTACACACGCGGTTGATGCATTTTAATTAAGGTCAACTTCAGGTTTTCTACAACCGGACATTAACAAATTCCCATCTGCCCATAACCGCGGGCACGGCTTTCGAAAGTTCAAATCCCTGCAGGGGTGTCCCAACTTAGCCCATGACAAGCTCTCACGGTCAACGAAGGAATAGACCTCCTCCCAAGACATTCTGATCAGACTCGGTATCCCGGTTCTTCAAGACATTTCGACAGGTTAAAACAAATCCAGCAACACCGCCCGAATGTGCCGACAAATCCCGATAGGAGCTGCACATATCTCTTTCTCAGGGCACACTCAGATGAGACTAGCTACGAGTAAAACCAACCCTCAAGTTTCCCTGAGGTGGCCCCGCAGGCAGCTCAGTTCGGACCAACACTCAGAGGAGCACTGGCCCGGGGTTAGAATAAAGATGACCCTTGAGTCTGCAGAACCCAAGGGAAGGTGGTAGGTTGTTAGCAAATGGTAAAACCAAGTGGGCATTGCTGGAGGAGTTTTATTTTTTATTCAAGGCGAACTGTCAAGGGGTTCCCATTATTACCCAACCGCGTAAGGAATGCAAAATCCAGGAACATAACACCGATATGACGGAAACTAGGGCGGGAAGAGTGGAACAAAACACCAGGCATAAGGCCGAGCCTTCCAACCTTTACCAAGTATATAGATGCATTAATTAAACAAGATATATTGTGATATCCCAACAAGTAAACATGTTCCAAACAAGGAACAACATCTCCATGTTCCAACAAGGAACAAACTTCAAACTTCACCTGCAACTAACAACGCTATAAGAGGGGCTGAGCAAAGCGGTAACATAGCCAAACAATGGTTTGCTAGGACAAGGTGGGTTAGAGGCTTGGTTCACAATATGGGAGGCATGATAAGCAAGTGGTAGGCATCGTTGTTGGGGAACGTAGTAATTTCAATAAAAATTCCTACGCACACGCAAGATCATGGTGATGCATAGCAACGAGAGGGGAGAGTGTGATCTACGTACCCTTGTAGACCGACAGCGGAAGCGTTGTGACAACGCGGTTGATGTAGTCGTACGTCTTCATGATCCGACCGATCCAAGCACCGTTACTCCGGCACCTCCGAGTTCTTGGCACACGTTCAGCTCGATGACGATCCCCGGGCTCCGATCCAGCAAAGCGTCGGGGAGGAGTTCCGTCAGCACAACGGCGTGGTGACGATCTTGATGTTCTACCATCGCAGGGCTTCGCCTAAGCACCGCTACAATATGACCGAGGTGGAATATGGTGGAGGGGGGCACCGCACACGGCTAAGGAACGATCACGAAGATCAACTTGTGTCTATGGGGTGCCCCTTGCCTCAGTATATAAAGGATGGAGGAGGAGGAGGCCGGCCAAGGCAATTGGTGCGGCCAGGATGTGGAGTCCTACTAGGACTCCAAGTCCTAGTAGGAGTCCACCAAGAGGGGAGGAAGGGATAAGGAAGTGGAGGAGAAGGAAAGGTGGCCGGCCCCCTTTTCCCTAGTCCAATTCGGACCAGAGGGGAGGGGGGCGCAGCAGCCCCTTGGCCCTTTCTCCTCTTCCCACTAAAGCCCATCAAGGCCCATTGCTTCTCCCGTAACTACCCGGTACTCCGAAAAATACCCGAATCACTCGGAACCTTTCCGATGTCCGAATATAGTCATCCAATATATCGATATTTACGTCTCGACCATTTTGAGACTCCTCGTCATGTCCCCGAACTCATCCGGGACTCCAAACTCCTTCGGTACGTCAAAACTCATAAACTCATAATATAACTGTCATCGAAACCTTAAGCGTGCGGACCCTACGATTCGAGAACAATGTAGACATGACCGAGACATGTCTCCGGTCAATAACCAATAGCGGGACCTGGATGCCCATATTGGCTCCAACATATTCTACGAAGATCTTTATCGGTCAGACCGCATAACAACATACGTTTGTTCCCTTTGTCATCGGTATGTTACTTGCCCGAGATTCGATCGTCGGTATCTCAATACCTAGTTCAATCTCGTTATCGGCAAGTCTCTTTACTCGCTCCGTAATACATCATCTCACAACTAACTCATTAGTTGCAATGCTTGCAAGGCTTATGTGATGTGCATTACCGAGAGGGCCCAGAGATACCTCTCCGACAATCGGAGTGACAAATCCTAATCTCGAAATACACCAACCCAACATGTACCTTTGGAGACACCTATAGAGCTCCTTTATAATCATCCAGTTACGTTGTGACGTTTGGTAGCACACAAAGTGTTCCTTCGGCAAACGGGAGTTGCATAATCTCATAGTCATAGGAACATGTATAAGTCATGAAGAAAGCAATAGCAACATACTAAACGATCGGGTGCTAAGCTAATGGAATGGGTCATGTCAATCAGATCATTCAACTAATGATGTGATCCCATTAATCAAATAACAACTCTTTGTCCATGGTTAGGAAACATAACCATCTTTGATTAACGAGCTAGTCAAGTAGAGGCATACTAGTGACACTCTGTTTGTCTATGTATTCACACATGTGTTATGTTTCCGGTTAATACAATTCTAGCATGAATAATAAACACTTATCATGAAATAAGGAAATAAATAATAACTTTATTATTGCCTCTAGGGCATATTTCCTTCAATCGTAGCATAGAGCATAGCAAAAGAGCGAGCAACTAGCAAGCAAAGATAGAATTGATTTCGAGGGTATGATCATCTTGCCTGAAATCCCGCAAGGAAGAAGAACGAGTCCATGAAGAAGACAAACGAACGTGGTCGAACGGATCCTCACAAACGCAATGTTATCGGAACCAACCCGAAGAAGCAACACTAGAAAGAAAGCAAACAATATAGTAAAACAACCATCACATAATCATGGCACGATGCGCAATCAAGTATGATGCATGTCTGGTTTAAAAGGCATGGCATGGCAAAGTGCACAAGCAATCCTACAAATTAAGTGGAGCACAATATGCAACGGGTTGCATATTGACGGAACACCACATCAATTATTTAGTTCCCTCTCGGTTATGTACTCACTAATTTTAAATGTTGATTAACATGGCAAGAGGTGAAACATAATGAAACTATCTAACTAGGCAAGTTTAAATGAGGTCGGAACCACAAAACAACAAGTCCGGAAACTCCTCATGTGCATATATTAGGTTTGGTCCTATTCTGCCCTAAACCATATTTTATAGTTATTAAACATGCAAGATGATGCCACCATGTTAAACTAGGCAAAATTCTACCCCATTTACATATAAAGTTTGTTAAAAACGGGGCTACAGTTATTTAGTTATGAATTAAACCATTTTAGCATGGCATAGGAGAAAATTTAACCAAACATCATTTAAAACATTTTAAACATGGATGAAAGTTGCATATTATTAAACTAGATGAAAATCTAATCAGGTTACATATATAAATTGTTTAGATCCGATGCACGGTTGTGAAGTTATTAAATGAATGATCATGAAGGGGTTTTCTGCAAAACAACCGTTTCAGGAATATTAGCTAAATTTGTCTCGAGGGGAAAAAAATGCTACATGGGCCGAATCTTGTTGGCCCAACAGGGAGAGGGGATTTGGAGGGCGGCTCACATCGGCCTTGAGGCCGAATCCGGCTGGCGCTGTGGAACTGGGCCGGGGCGAACTGGCCTTGGTGGTGGAGGCCCATGGCGAAGACGAGACAGGGGAGCGTTGGCGCGGTCGTCGTCCTCCCAACGATGCACGACGAGTCGGCGGTGTGGTTCTCTGACGAGGCAGCATGGGATGAAGCGGAGGCCGGGGATCGGAGCGGGAGGCGGATCCGGGGCGGGGGACGCCAGATCCGGCGAATCCGGACGACGCCGGAAGCTGGGCGACAGCGAGGAACTCCGAGTGGCGGCGCTGTGTATGACCAGAGAGAGAGAGCAAGCTATAAGGGAAGGAGGAATAGAAACGGAGGAAGGGAGGAGCTGGCGGCCGGGAACACGACCTGGGCGACGTCGCGGAGTAAGGATCGCCGGCGATGCGGTGGGCTCCGGTGGCCGGCGGGCCTTGCGGGAGCATCGAGCGGCGGCCTCCCTCCCGATCCAGATCGGATCGAGGAGGTGTAGCGGGAGCGAGTAGGCGCTGACTCAGGATCGGGCGCAGATGGGCTTCCAGGGCCCCGATCTGGGTCCTGGTGGGCCCGCGGGCTTCGCGGCGGCGCAGAGAGACCAGGGCGACGTGGAGGCGCGGGAGCGGTCCTGAGCGGCGGCGCAGTGGCAGCCGGCCCTGTTGGGCGGCGCCAAATGGCGAGGAGGGGCTGGAGCGGCGCGGAAATTGATGGGGGAGGGGGCTAGAGGTAGGTGGAAGGCTAGGGATGCCCAAAAATGGCAAGGGGGCTTCTTAAATAGGCAGGGGTCTAGGGTTAGGGGTTTTCATCCGTTTTCGGACCCTCGAATCGCGATCGGACGGCTCCAGTCACGAGGAGGAGTAGGCTGGGCCTAGGTGGCTGTGGAGAGCGGGTTGGGCTGAGACGAGAGGAGAGGAGTGCAGTCTGGCAACTGTTTCCGGAGACCGAAAACGTCCGACGTTAGACCGGCTATATTGCCGCTATAGTTATCCGTTGGGGCGTCAAACGGACTCCGAACGCGATGAAACTTGGCAGGCGGTCTACTAACAACAAAACAACACCGCACGTCGACTTTCATCCCATTCCGAGAACATTTTCCGGCCGCTTATAAAATAATATTTCGGACGTGCCTCGGGCGCGTGCAAGTGTGTCTGGACTCGGAACGGACAAAGGACGGAACTGGGAGACCCGGACTAATGCAAGTTTTGAAAAACATGATGATGCAATGCACATGATGACATGACAAGATGCGACACGCAAGCAAATGACAAAGCAACAACAACGAAAAATTGGAGGACAACTGGCACATCGGTCTCGGGGCGTCACAATATGTTTGAGAGGCGCGGCAAAATCTCATCCCCAACCCGCAAATACGCAGGTTTCCGCCTCGCCCCTGCGGTGCCTCGTAACCCAGGAAATCGGTTGGCGGGAGGGACATTTCAGCCCGCGCCCTTTTCCCACCTCCTCCCCCCCATTGGTTCCGCCCGTCCGCTGCCTTCAATTCCGGCCAAATCTGCGGGCGGAATCGTGCTGTGGGGGCGCCCCTACCCTCTTCCACCGAGCCGTTGCACCCCCTCGGATTCGCCGATCCGAGCCGTCCCTAGTCGCCGTCCGAGATCGACCGCCCCCGAGCCGCCCCTAGTCACCATCGTCGTCTGGGATCGACCGCCCCTAGTCGCCATCACCGCTCGGGATCGACCGCCCCCGAGCCGCGGGAGAGCCACCACCCCCGAGCCCCCGGAGAGTTTTTACTTTTGCTTGTGCCGAGCGGTATGCACAGTTGGTTTAACGCAGCGTGCGTTTTTGTGAATTTAGATGGAATTGAGCCCGGGCGAGAAGTTTTTGCTCCACGATTCGTCTGGTTCAGACGACTCGGATGTTGAGACGCTACTTGTCAACTATTGCCAACACATGTTGGTGATGGCCCTTTCCGTGAAGGAGCATGAAGATGAGAACCGAAAGAGGCGGCGAGGATCAATCGTCGGCCGTCTTTGCATTTCTCGGAATCGCCATCTCGGGAACGAGATGTTGATGCAAGACTATTTCGCAAATAATCCAACTTATCCAACACACCTCTTCCGGAGAAGGTACCAAATGCGCCGATCTCTTTTTGTGAAAATTGTTCAAACTTGCGAGGCCAATTGTCGGAATTTTTACTCAAAGAAGAAATGTCGCAGGCTTGAAGGGATTTAGTGCATATAAAAAAAACTCAGCAGCTATGCGTGTAATTGCATACGACATTCCGGCTGACTATGGCGATGAGTACCTTCGCATTGGTGAAGATACCACAATTGAGTCAGTGCGTAGGTTTGCCAAAGTGATCATCCGTATCTTTGGTCCTGAATATCTTCGGGACCCAACGAAGAAGACAAAAAAAATTGATGGCATCTAATGAGACAAGAGGTTGGCCTGGCATGCTAGGTAGCATTGACTGTATGCATTGGACTTGGAAAATTGCCCGAAGGCATGGCAGGGAATGTATTGTGGCAAGTCTCATGATGCAACAATTATACTAGAGGCCGTAGCATCCGAGGATTTATGGATTTGGCATTGCTTTTTTGGTATGCCGGGTACTCTCAATGATATCAATGTGTTGCAACGGTCTCATTTGTTTGCTAGGCTTGCTAATGGTGATGCTCCTTCTTGCAACTACACTATCAATGGGCATGAATACTCAAAGAGATACTATCTTGCAGATGGTATATACCCTCCTTGGTGCACATTTGTCGAGAGCATCAAGGAACCCACAACTAGGAAACAATGTGAATTTGCAAGGGTGCGAGAGGCGGCCCGAAAAGATATTGAAAGAGCATTCGGGGTTTTGCAATGTAGGTTTGCCATTGTTAGTGGTCCTGCTCATTTTTGGGACAAGCGGACCATGAAAAATATCATGACATGTTGTGTTATTCTTCACAATATGATTCTTGAAGATGAGAGAGGCATGAACTTGGAGTTATTCTACGACAATGTAGGTAGCCGTGTCAAACCAGTTAGAGACCCTAACCACATTAGAGCTTTTCTTCAGACCTACAAAGAGATTGAAAATGCAAACACCCATTTTCAATTTCAGGAGGATCTCATTAAGTACCATTGACAAAGGGCTGGGCAGTAACAAAATTCATTGTTCTATTTATTTTCATTTAATTCATGTGTGATTTGTATTCGGGACAAGTTTTATATTGAATTATTTAGTTTGCTTCGGTGATTTGAATAATTATTTTTAATGTGAATGATTGTTGTATTGTGGTATTGATATTTTTCTGAATATGTGCGAATGTGTCAAATTCAGCTCAAACCGCATCTGATTTGCGGGCCGACGCGAGCGACGGCCGAGCAGACCCTGCATAACGGAACTGAATTGCACCGGCCCGCAAAACCGTTTTTCCGCGAACAGTAAACGAGTTTTGCGGGTCGGCAATATACGGGGTCTGCTAGAGATGCTCTCATGGCCCCGCTCCGCTCAAGCATTCCTGGTCAGCTGTCGCCTACCCGTGACCCGCGCGGCCGCATCTTTGGCCTGCTGCCACAATGCGTGCGCGCGGTGTTGCCCGCCTCTCATCCCCTCACCCCCTATCTTGGCTATCGTCTTCCGCCACATCGCTGGCACGGAGTCGCTGCCTGCCTTCGCAGACGATCACTTTTTTCGGGTACCCGGAAGAACTGAATGATTTTTTCGGTCTATATAGCTTCTGTCATCTATCTAGGCAAAGGCATATTCGGTTCTCATTTTTGTAAACCCGACCCATAGACCGAATTAACCGAAACGAAAAATCCCAAAACCCGAATGCCCAGGCTGTTCTGAGGATTTGCCTGCCTCGGTTTTCAATAAAATGGGACGGGGGAAAGTCCCTTTCAGTCAAAAAAAAAATATCTGACGAACAGGTCATACGGGCGATAGTGTCAACTTCACGGCGACGGCATCCAACCGCTTCTCGGCCATAAAACCGGAGAGCTTAGGCTTAGCGATAAGGATCTCACTAACAACTGGCTGAAAAAATTCGAGCCGGTTCTCCCAGCAAATCCGCCAAAAAAGATCACCATTTCTTCGGCGCGGATCACCCCATCCATTCTCCATCCGGCAGCTAGCGCCGGTAAGCTCCGCTGATCGACCCCTCTTCTTCCGTTCATCATTTCGCGGTGATCGGATATTCTGATCTCGGTGGTGAATCCTAACGTTGTTTCAGCGTCACTCTTGAAAATCCAAGGGGATGGAGGTCATCCGCGGGCCGATTCTGCCGCGCTGCGCTGCGCCTGCTCTCACCTCCGGCTCTCGGATCGGCGGCCAGCTGCTGAGGCGCGTGCGCATGCGGAGGAGGGCTTGCGGTGGTGTCTCGCCAGGTGACGGCTACGACGGCGTGTCGCGCAGGTTCTTCGGTGCCCCGACCCAGCAGCACATGCACAGCACAAGCGCCTGGCCTGTTCGCTGCAGCTACGGCTCGTCATCTGACGGGGACGGCGCCCCGCCGGCGAATTTCGACGCCAGCGGCGAGGAGTTCGTCGACTCCAGCGTCATGGAGGCTGGTAGGTTGCTTGTGCTATTACAACGATGATTAACTATCTGAGTAATTTGGCTTCTGGTTAGTTCGCTTCTTCGGCGATTCAGTGATTGCTTGCATCTGTTTTCACAGTTGAGCTCAGATGCGTGTCAGATGGTTTTGTGATAAGAATGCGCGACGGAAGAAACCTTAGATGTGTCCAGAATAATCCCCGCGTGCTAAGACTGCGCGATTCTACGCCTCACCATGCTATCGTGCTCAAGATGGAAGATGGAAGCGATCTTCTGCTCCCCATTATTGTCAGTATGTACCCTGTTCTTGCCTTGCCTGGACACATTTTGCAATTCTACAGATGCTTTTCTGAATGCGCAGTTAGTATTACTGATATGTGCCCACACTAATCTTCCAGTGGAGACACCAAGTATTATGCTACTGGCCGCCCTTCGGAACATTCGAATTGTAAGGGTTTGGTTTAGCTAAAATATTCTCCAGATACTAATTAGCGCCCACATATTTACAGTTCTAACCGGCCTTTTTTTCCTGTTTTTGAACTGCGTTGCATTGCGGGGACTTTCTAGCCAAGGCCAACAATTTATAATGTGGTAAAGGAGATGACCGAAATGATGGGATATACGGTGAGTTTAATACGAAATAGTCGGAACTACCTTTCCAAACTTATCTTTGACTGCATTGCACCAAGTATCTTTGTACTTTATTGATGTGCACTGATGCTGTTGTGTAATTACATTAAAGGGTGCATGATCTTTTTTATTGTGGGGGAATGGATGCCTGATCTGGTAATCATACAATGAATAACATGCACCTATTTGTCTAAATAATAACCTATTGAGAAATTGCATATTTTCTGGTATATATGTATTCGTTTGATAATAATAATATCTACTTCCATCTATCACTTTGATTATATAATACTTGTGTTCCAGGTACGTTTGGTGCGGATTACAGAAATGGTGCATGATGCTTACTATTCTAGATTGTATCTTGCAAAGGTAACACCACTTGAAAATACACTGTCATTTTAATAAGAATTATGATTATCTCTCAAGTACAACATCATGGTATCCAGATTGGAAATGAAGAAGAGACTATTAGTTTTGATCTCAAGCCATCAGATGCCATCAACATTGCTTTCCGGTGCAAGGTATGCATTTATCTATGTTACTGAGTAACTGCTGATAATATTTTGGTTTTCACCTATAGGTATTGCTTGCATCTGAAGGTGTTGTCTTAACCTCTTTGGCCTGGTGGGATTTGTTATGCTATCTATTTTGTATTTTTGGTGATCTCGTTTTGCAACCTTGCCGGTTGTGCACCACAGATGATCTGAATAGTATGATTTGTGAGTAGAGAAAGCCATTCGCCAGTCGTGTAAGTCAAGGGCGGTAAATGGTGTTGCTGCCAGTTTACTTGCTGCGTGCTGTTGTTCATGCAAGCTTATTTTCTCCTCCATGTTGTTATATTTTTTGGCTGTGTGCATCCTCAAAGTCTCTGACTATGTCTTGATATTGTGGGCGTAACTGATATCATTTTGATATTAATAAATTACCCTTTGTTGAAAGAAAAGAAATTCCTGAAGTACGAAATTGGTGCTCTGTTTCTTCATGGAACCTTATTATACTTATTAATTCAAGTTCCTCTATCTTTGCCCTCAGGTTCCTATACAAGTCAATAAGCGCATTGCATACAACAACGGTCTGAAAGTTATACAACCAAAGCCAACTGGGAGTTACGTGAACTCTGACCAAATCCAGTACACAAGACTGGACAAGTAAGATGGCAAAAATAACTTTCATAGGTTCCTGTCAGAATAAGTGTTTCATAGGTTATGTGAACTCTGACCAAATCCAGTACACATACACATCATTATCATTTTGTAGGCCTGGTGACCAGCCTTGCTTTGAAGCCCAGGAATTTGATTTGGTCCGCGGCATGCTTATTGCTGCTGTCGAGGAGCGCTATAAAGATGCTGGTAAGTTACTGATGTCTTGTACAAATAAAATTCACGCATTCCCTATGTTGCAAATTTTTTTTTCAGGCTTGACCAACAAAGATTAACAGTTATCTTTTGTGTAATCCTTGTAATAATGGATAATATCCTTTCTCATGTTACAATTTCAGCTCAATACAGAGATCGCCTTCTCATGTTCCGGGCAAACAAAAAGAACACAATATAACAGGTTAGAACTGAGAAGTCCTCTGCTTTTTTCCTGAAGCAAGGGGAGGTGCTCTGCCAAATCACTCACTACTAACTACAATTTTCATTTGTCATATTCAGAGCCTGATGGGGGTGTACATAGTGACCTTTGCCAAGGAAATAGAAGCTCTAGCAAACATAAAGAAGTACGATGTGAATATGTACATAGCTAATGACTGTAACTTTTAATATTTTCCTTTTTTGAAGACGGGTTGTACAGAAAGCTCAAACATCGATCGAATTACTTACATTTTTTTGGGTCGGGGGGGGGGGGGGGGGGGGGGGGGGGGGGAGCGAGGGGGTCAGACGACTCCCTTAGTTCCGGTGTAGAGATATCAATAGAGGCTACTCCCTCCGTCCCATAATATTATGGGATGGAAAGAGTAGCATTTACGTCCTTATCGAAAAAGAAGAAGAAAAACTGCACTAGATCCGCTACTCCTAGGAAATATGCAACTTGTATTTTCAGGTGACCATAGTCCAGTATATATACACATATAGGTGTGCTACAATATGCGGAAAGCCCCTCAAACTCACGGTGAATCAACAACAATGTGTTTTGAGGGATATAAGAAATGTGGTGATCTAGTCTGAGCATAAGTAAAGTAACCCGAACGCACAGAAGAGAAATAATTTGATATTGCACACCAGCGGGCACGAAAAAAGCATCGACACCAATATGCTTGGTGAGCTAGCTCATGCTTCACAGCGTCGCGCGCAATACTGATAGCAGATGTAATGTATGACAATAGTGTAGTAACAGACATACCAAACTCTCGAATTAACCATCGTAACCAAGTCACCTCTACTATAAAAAAGAGTCATAGCTCGCAACTAACCCTCTATACCCGAATGGGAAACTTCATTTTGTTTATTCGTCTTTCAAGCATTGAGAGAACCGTCAAGAAAAACACAGTAAGCAAAAGGTGATTTCGATCCAAGGGATCACTAGCCCACGTAGCATCCGAATATGCATGAACCTGTAATGAACTGGAGCGGGGAAAGAAAAAAGACGGTGAGAGATCGTACCACGAAATATTGTAGAACACAAAAAGGTGACTATAGGGAATCAAAGTGGGGGCAGAGACAAACTAACTCAAAATATGGACATGATATGAGATATGCGGATGAGAGGCAGCTAGATATACAAGGCTCCCAACAACATGACGGTAAAACATCTGAGGGATCACCATCAGAAGCATGGTTGTGAACACTGAACTCCATGGGAGTCTCAGCAGTGCGCTATTCAGTAGGAGCATCACGAGCATGAAGATGTATATACTTTTTTGGGGGGAAATAAAGAAGCCATTAGGGGTAGAGAAAATCTCAAAGCCAAGAAAGTAGTGAAGCGGGCCAAGATCAAACATGAGAAACTGCTAAAATGGTCCTTAACAAAGGCAATGTACTCAAGTTCGTCGTCAGTGATGATCATGTCATCAACGTATAGAAGAAGAGTTCGCCCGTGAGGTGAAAGTGAACAAATATTCATTGAAAAACCAGCAACATTCACGATAAAGCCAAAATGCCCCCAAAATGCCCAAACAAGGGACTGCTTAAGGCCATATAGAGAGCGAAGAAAATGACAGACCATGACATCAGAAATAGAATTCCCAGTTGGTGGCTGCATATAAACCTCCTCACACAACTCACCATTAAGGAATGCACTTTTAACATCATCATGAGATACAGACCAATGGCTAATAGAGGCCACAACAAGAAGTGCGCGAACTGTAGTCACATGGCCCACAAGAGCACTCATCATAATCACGACCACACCCCACCGTAGCTCGCCATCCCAGCAGCCGTCGGTGAGTTCCCGGGAAGCCACGCCCACCGCACCTCCTCTCTTTCGTCCCTCCATTCCACGTGCAGCTGAGAACAAAGGCCAGAGCGACGACGCGACGCAGGGAGACAACGGTGGCTGCACAGCACTCTACGCGTGCGCGAGACTTGCATATCAGGGTGGGAACAGATGGATCCGGAGGATGGCTTGCTGGAGGCGACGTTCCCGGCGATGGACGGCGGCAGCGGTGTCATTCAACACAACAAGGAACAAGACAAATGAGAAGGAGGCGACGTGCTTGTCGGCAGTCGCTGGTCTCCGAAGGCGCGGGAGAGGCGATGGGGTCGCTCGGGATCGAGCTCCTGCTTGGGGGAGTGGAGGGAATGGGTGACAGGGTGAAGCGAATAGTGGGTGAAGGAGAGAATGTGGTGCACGAGTGAAAAAAAACGGTCGGGCGACTTCGCCCTTGACACGAATGAGTCGCTGGGATGACATGGCGAGTCACATGCGCCAAGATGTGTGCGTTCAATCCAGCAACAATAAGGGTGTTCGAGCTGAGATCCTTAAGAACTAAGGTCATTTTTTATCAATTTCGTTTTATTTCTACAATAAAACCAAATCATAAACTTTTTTTGAGTTGAACCAAATCACAAACTGAAGAATTATGAGCATGATTGGTTTGATGCCAAAAATTGGCATTGCCAACATTTGATAAATGACAAATATTGACTAGTGTTTAGTTGGTTACCATGTTTACTTGATATTGCCAATTTTTGACTTGCAAGTATCGGCAATGCCAAATGTTGGCATCAAATCAATTATCCTTGTAACTCAATTTTTTTTTGAGTTGATCCTCCTAACTCAATCAATATCCAGATTTTTTTTGAGGGATGGAAAGACAATTATTCAATCAGCACCTGCAGTGGCATACACAAGATGTCGGGGGTATCTAAGAACCACAAATGGCGCCCCAAATCAAGATTAACAGCGGCCTTTGCGAGTTCATGTGCCTCCCAGTTTTTCTCTCTTCTTTCATGACTGAACTTTACTGCAGCAAACTCCCCCGCCTTCTTCTTTATATCTGATATAATAGCTGCACTTTGTCCAAGGTAAAGGCCCCTCAGATGGTTGATAGTAGATAAGCAATCAGTAACAACCTGCACCTTGTTGATATAGAGATCTGATGCTAGCGCAAAAGCTTCCCTAAAAGCCATAGCCTCCAGCGTCTCGGCCTGAACCAAATCCTGAAGCACAACCGCAGATGAGCCCTGATAGTGACCCAGTTCATCGCGGCAGACGACAGCAATGCATCCTCTGTCATTATTTCTTGAGATAGCAGCATCATAAAGGAAATATGCCCTAGAGGCAATAATAAAGTTATTATTTATTTTCTTATTTCATGATAAATGTTTATTATTCATGCTAGAATTGTATTAACCGGAAACATAATACATGTGTGAATACATAGACAAACAGAGTGTCACTAGTATGCCTCTACTTGACTAGCTCGTTAATCAAAGATGGTTATGTTTCCTAACCATGGACAAAGAGTTTTTATTTGATTAACGGGATCACATCATTAGGTGAATGATCTGATTGACATGACCCATTCCGTTAGCTTAGCACTTGATCGTTTAGTATGTTGCTATTGCTTTCTTCATGACTTATACATGTTCCTATGACTATGAGATTATGCAACTCCCGTTTACCGGAGGAACACTTTGTGTGCTACCAAACGTCACAACGTAACTGGGTGATTATAAAGGTGCTCTACAGGTGTCTCTGAAGGTACTTGTTGGGTTGGCGTATTTCGAGATTAGGATTTGTCATTCCGATTGTCGGAGAGGTATCTCTGGGCCCTCTCGGTAATGCACATCACATAAGCCTTGTAAGCATTGCAACTAATGAGTTAGTTACGAGATGATGTATTGCGGAACGAGTAAAGAGACTTGCCGGTAACGAGATTGAACTAGGTATTGAGATACCGACGAGCGAATCTCGGGCAAGTAACATACCGATGACAAAGGGAACAACGTATGTTGTTATGCGGTCTGACCGATAAAGATCTTCGTAGAATATGTAGGAGCCAATATGAGCATCCAGGTTCCGCTATTGGTTATTGACCGAGACGTGTCTCGGTCATGTCTACATTGTTCTCGAACCCGTAGGGTCCGCACGCTTAACGTTACGATGACAGTTTCAATATGAGTTTATATATTTTGATGTACCGAAGTTTGTTCGGAGTCCCGGATATGATCACGGACATGACGAGGAGTCTCGAAATGGTCGAGACATAAAGATTGATATATTGGAAGCCTGTATTTGGATATCGAAATTGTTCCGGGTGAAATCGGGATTTTACCGGAGTACCGGGAGGTTACCGGAACCCCCCGGGAGGTAAATGGGCCTTAGTGGGCTTTAGTGGAAGAGAGGAGAGGTGGCCAGGGCTGGGCCGCACGCCCCTCCCCCCTAGTCCGAATAGGACAAGGAGAGGGGGGCGGCGCCCCCCCCCCCTTCCTTCTCTCTCTCCTCTTTCCCCCTCCCGAATCCTATTCCAACTAGGAAAGGGGGGGATCCTACTCCCGGTGGGAGTAGGACTCCTCCTGGCGCGCCCTCCTCCTGGTCGGCCGCACCCCCCTTGCTCCTTTATATACGGGGGCAGGGGGGCACCTCTAGACACAAGTTGATCTTCGTGATCGTTCCTTAGCCGTGTGCGGTGCCCCCCTCCACCATATTCCACCTCGGTCATATTGTAGCGGTGCTTAGGCGAAGCCCTGCGACAGTAGAACATCAAGATCGTCACCACGCTGTCGTGCTGACGGAACTCCTCCCCGACGCTTTGCTGGATCGGAGTCCGGGGATCATCGTCAAGCTGAACGTGTGCTAGAACTCGGAGGTGCCGTAGTTTCGGTGCTTGGATCGGTCGGATCGGGAAGACGTACGACTACTTCCTCTACGTTGCGTCAACGCTTCCACTTCGGTCTACGAGGGTACGTAGACAACACTCTCCCCTCTCGTTGCTATGCATCACCATGATCTTGCGTGTGCGTAGGAATTTTTTTGAAATTACTACGTTCCCCAACAGTGGCATCCGAGCCTAGGTTTTATGTGTTGATGTTATATGCACGAGTAGAACACAAGTGAGTTGTGGGCGATATAAGTCATACTGCTTACCAGCATGTCATACTTTGGTTCGGCGGTATTGTTGGATGAAGCGGTCCGGACCGACATTATGCGTACGCTTACGCGAGACTGGTTCTACCGCCGTGCTTTGCACACAGGTGGCTGGCGGGTGTCAGTTTCTCCAACTTTAGTTGAACCGAGTGTGGCTACGCCCGGTCCTTGCAAAGGTTAAAACAGCACCAACTTGACAAACTATCGTTGTGGTTTTGATGCGTAGGTAAGATTGGTTCTTGCTAAGCCCGTAGCAGCCAAGTAAAATTTGCAACAACAAAGTAGAGGACGTCTAACTTGTTTTTGCAGGGCATGTTGTGATGTGATATGGTCAAGACATGATGCTAAATTTTATTGTATGAGATGATCATGTTTTGTAACCGAGTTATCGGCAACTGACAGGAGCCATATGGTTGTCGCTTTATCGTATGCAATGCAATCGCCCTGTAATGCTTTACTTTATCACTAAGCGGTAGCGATAGTCGTAGAAGCATAAGATTGGCGAGACGACAACGATGCTACGATGGTGATCAAGGTGTCGCGCCGGTGACGATGGTGATCATGACGGTGCTTCGAAGATGGAGATCACAAGCATAAGATGATGATGGCCATATCATATCACTTATATTGATTGCATGTGATGTTTATCTTTTATGCATCTTATCTTGCTTTGATTGACGGTAGCATTATAAGATGATCCCTCACTAAATTATCATAGTAAAAGTGTTCTCCCTGAGTATGCACCGTTGCGAAAGTTCTTCGTGCTGAGACACCACGTGATGATCGGGTGTGATAGGCTCTACGTTCGAATACAACGGGTGCAAAACAGTTGCACACGTGGAATACTCAGGTTTAACTTGACGAGCCTAGCATATAACAGATATGGCCTCGGAACACGGAGACCGAAAGGTCGAGCGTGAATCATATAGTAGATATGATCAACATAATGATGTTCACCATTGAAACTACTCCATCTCATGTGATGATCGGACATGGTTTAGTTGATATGGATCACGTGATCACTTAGAGGATTAGAGGGATGTCTATCTAAGTGGGAGTTCTTTAGTAATATGATTAATTGAACTTAAATTTATCATGAACTTAGTCCCTGATAGTATCTTGCTTGTTTATGTTTGATTGCAGATAGATGGCCTGTGCTGTTGTTCCGTTGAATTTTAATGTGTTCCTTGAGAAAGCAAAGTTGAAAGATGATGGTAGCAATTACACGGACTGGGTCCGTAACTTGAGGATTATCCTCATTGCTGCACAGAAGAATTACGTCCTGGAAGCACCGCTGGGTGCCAGGCCTGCTGCTGATGCAACTGACGACGTTAAGAACGTCTGGCAGAGCAAAGCTGATGACTACTCGATAGTTCAATGTGCCATGCTTTACGGCTTAGAATCGGGTCTTCAACGATGTTTTGAACGTCATGGAGCATATGAGATGTTCAAGGAGTTGGAGTTAATATTCCAAGCAAATGCCCGAATTGAGAGATATGAAGTCTCCAATAAGTTCTATAGCTGCAAGATGGAGGAGAACAGTTCTGTCAGTGAGCATATACTCAAAATGTCTGGGTATAATAATCACTTGATTTAATTGGGAGTTAATCTTCCGGATGATTGCGTCATTGACAGAATTCTCCAATCACTTCCACCTAGCTACAAGAGCTTCGTGATGAACTATAACATGCAAGGGATGGATAAGACAATTCCCGAGCTCTTCGCAATGCTAAAAGCTGCGGAGGTAGAAATCAAGAAGGAGCATCAAGTATTGATGGTCAATAAGACCACTAGTTTCAAGAAAAAGGGCAAAGGGAAGAAGAAGGGGAACTTCAAGAAGAACAGCAAGCAAGTTGCTGCTCAGGAGAAGAAACCCAAATCTGGACCTAAGCCTGAAACTGAGTGCTTCTACTGCAAGCAGACTGGTCACTGGAAGCGGAACTGCCGCAAGTATTTGGCGGATAAGAAGGATGGCAAGGTGAACAAAGGTATATGTGATATACATGTTATTGATGTGTACCTTACTAATGCTCGCAGTAGCACCTGGGTATTTGATACTGGTTCTGTTGCTAATATTTGCAACTCGAAACAGGGACTACGGATTAAGCGAAGATTGGCTAAGGACGAGGTGACGATGCGCGTGAGAAATGGTTCCAAAGTCGATGTGATCGCGGTCGGCACGCTACCTCTACATCTACCTTCGGGATTAGTATTAGACCTAAATAATTGTTATTTGGTGCCAGCGTTGAGCATGAACATTATATCTGGATCTTGTTTGATGCGAGACGGTTATTCATTTAAATCAGAGAATAATGGTTGTTCTATTTATATGAGTAATATCTTTTATGGTCATGCATCCTTGAAGAGTGGTCTATTCTTATTAAATCTCGATAGTAGTGACACACATATTCATAATGTTGAAGCCAAAAGATGCAGAGTTGATAATGATAGTGCAACTTATTTGTGGCACTGCCGTTTGGGCATATCGGTGTAAAACGCATGAAGAAACTCCATACTGATGGGCTTTTGGAACCACTTGATTATGAATCACTTGATACTTGCGAACCGTGCCTTATGGGCAAGATGACCAAAACACCGTTCTCCGGTACTATGGAGAGAGCAACAGATTTGTTGGAAATCATACATACAGATGTATATGGTCCGATGAATGTTGAGGCTCGTGGCGGATATCGTTATTTTCTCACCTTCACAGATGACTTAAGCAGATATGGGTATATCTACTTAATGAAACATAAGTCTGAAACATTTGAAAAGTTCAAAGAATTTCAGAGTGAAGTTGAAAATCATCGTAACAAGAAAATAAAGTTTCTGCGATCTGATCGTGGAGGAGAATATTTGAGTTACGAGTTTGGTGTACATTTGAAACAATGCGGAATAGTTTCGCAACTCACGCCACCCGGAACACCACAACGTAATGGTGTGTCCGAACGTCGTAATCGTACTTTACTTGATATGGTGCGATCTATGATGTCTCTTACAGATTTACCGCTATCGTTTTGGGGTTATGCTTTAGAGACGGCCGCATTCACATTAAATAGGGCACCATCGAAATCCATTGAGACGACGCCTTATGAACTATGGTTTGGCAAGAAACCAAAGTTGTCGTTTCTTAAAGTTTGGGGCTGCAATGCTTATGTGAAAAAACTTCAACCTGATAAGCTCGAACCCAAATCAGAGAAATGTGTCTTCATAGGATATCCAAAGGAGACTGTTGGATACACCTTCTATCACAGATCCGAAGGCAAGACTTTTGTTGCTAAATTCGGAAACTTTCTAGAGAAGGAGTTTCTCTCGAAAGAAGTGAGTGGGAGGAAAGTAGAACTTGATGAGGTAACTGTACCTGCTCCCTTATTGGAAAGTAGTACATCATAAAAACCGGTTTCTGTGACACCTACACCAATTGGTGAGGAAGTTAATGATGAAGATCATGGGACTTCAGATCAAGTTGCTACTGAACCTCGTAGATCAAACAGAGTAAGATCCGCACCAAAGTGGTACGGTAATCCTATTCTGGAAGTCATGCTACTAGATCATGATGAACCTACGAACTATGAAGAAGCAATGGTGAGCCCAGATTCCGCAAAATGGCTTGAAGCCATGAAATCTGAGATGGGATCCATGTATGAGAACAAAGTGTGGACTTTGGTTGACTTGCCCGATGATCGGCAAGCAATTGAGAATAAATGGATCTTCAAGAAGAAGACTGACGCTGACGGTAATGTTACTGTCTACAAAGCTCGACTTGTTGCAAAAGGTTTTCGACAAGTTCAAGGGATTGACTACGATGAGACCTTCTCACCCGTAGCGATGCTTAAGTCTGTCCGAATCATGTTAGCGATTGCCGCATTTTATGATTATGAAATTTGGCAGATGGATGTCAAAACTGCATTCCTGAATGGATTTCTGGAAGAAGAGTTGTATATGATGCAGCCGGAAGGTTTTGTCGATCCAAAAGGAGCTAACAAAGTGTGCAAGCTCCAGCGATCCATTTATGGACTGGTGCAAGCCTCTCGGAGTTGGAATAAACGCTTTGATAGTGTGATCAAAGCATTTGGGTTTGTACAGACTTTTGGAGAAGCCTGTATTTACAAGAAAGTGAGTGGGAGCTCTGTAGCATTTCTGATATTATATGTGGATGACATATTACTAATCGGAAATGATATAGAATTTCTGGATAGCATAAAGGGATACTTGAATAAGAGTTTTTCAATGAAAGACCTCGGTGAAGCTGCTTACATATTGGGCATTAAGATCTATAGAGATAGATCAAGATGCTTAATTGGACTTCCACAAAGCACATACCTTGACAAAGTTTTGAAGAAGTTCAAAATGGATCAGGCTAAGAAAGGATTCTTACCTGTGTTACAAGGTGTAAAGTTGAGTAAGACTCAATGTCCGACCACTGCAGAAGATAGAGAGAAAATGAAAGATGTTCCCTATGCTTCAGCCATAGGCTCTATCATGTATGCAATGCTGTGTACCAGACCTGATGTGTGTCTTGCTATAAGTCTAGCAGGGAGGTACCAAAGTAATCCAGGAGTGGATCACTGGACAGCAGTCAAGAACATCCTGAAATACCTGAAAAGGACTAAGGATATGTTTCTCGTATATGGAGGTGACAAAGAGCTCATCGTAAATGGTTACGTTGATGCAAGCTTTGACACTGATCCGGACGATTCTAAATCGCAAACCGGATACGTGTTTAATTTAAACGATGGAGCTGTCAGTTGGTGCAGTTCTAAACAAAGCGTCGTGGCGGGATCTACATGTGAAGCGGAGTACATAGCTGCTTCGGAAGCAGCAAACGAAGGAGTCTGGATGAAGGAGTTCATATCCGATCTAGGTGTCATACCTAGTGCATTGGGTCCAATGAAAATCTTTTGTGACAATACTGGTGCAATTGCCTTGGCAAAGGAATCCAGATTTCACAAAAGAACCAAGCACATCAAGAGACGCTTCAATTCCATCCGGGATCTAGTCCAGGTGGGAGACATAGAGATTTGCAAGATACATACGGATCTGAATTTAGCGGACCCGTTGACTAAGCCTCTTCCACGAGCAAAACATGATCAGCACCAAGGCTCCATGGGTGTTAGAATCATTACTGTGTAATCTAGATTATTGACTCTAGTGCAAGTGGGAGACTGAACGAAATATGCCCTAGAGGCAATAATAAAGTTATTATTTATTTCCTTAATTCATGATAAATGTTTATTATTCATGCTAGAATTGTATTAACCGGAAACATAATACATGTGTGAATACATAGACAAACAGAGTGTCACTAGTATGCCTCTACTTGACTAGCTCGTTAATCAAAGATGGTTATGTTTCCTAACCATGGACAAAGAGTTGTTATTTGATTAACGGGGTCACATCATTAGGTGAATGATCTGATTGACATGACCCATTCCGTTAGCTTAGCACTTGATCGTTTAGTATGTTGCTATTGCTTTCTTCATGACTTATACATGTTCCTATGACTATGAGATTATGCAACTCCCGTTTACCGAAGGAACACTTTGTGTGCTACCAAACGTCACAACGTAACTGGGTGATTATAAAGGTGCTCTACAGGTGTCTCCGAAGGTACTTGTTGGGTTTGCGTATTTCGAGATTAGGATTTGTCACTCCGATTGTCGGAGAGGTATCTCTGGGCCCTCTCGGTAATGCACATCACATAAGCCTTGCAAGCATTGCAACTAATGAGTTAGTTGCGAGATGATGTATTACGGAACGAGTAAAGAGACTTGCCGGTAACGAGATTGAACTAGGTATTGAGATACCGACGGTCGAATCTCGGGCAAGTAACATACCGATGACAAAGGGAACAACGTATGTTGTTATGCGGTCTGACTGATAAAGATCTTCGTAGAATATGTAGGAGCCAATATGAGCATCCAGGTTCCGCTATTGGTTATTGACCAGAGACGTGTCTCGGTCATGTCTACATTGTTCTCGAACCCGTAGGGTCCGCACGCTTAACGTTACGATGACAGTTTCAATATGAGTTTATATATTTTGATGTACCGAAGTTTGTTCGGAGTCCCGGATATGATCACGGATGTGACGAGGAGTCTCGAAATGGTCGAGACATAAAGATTGATATATTGGAAGCCTGTATTTGGATATCGGAATTGTTCCGGATGAATGGATATCGGAATTGTTCCGGATGAAATCGGGATTTTACCGGAGTACCGGGAGGTTACCGGAACCCCCCGGGAGGTAAATGGGCCTTACTGGGCTTTAGTGGAAGAGAGGAGAGGTGGCCAGGGCTGGGCCGCACGCCCCTCCCCCCCTAGTCCGAATAGGACAAGGAGAGGGGGGCGCCCCCCCCCCCTTCTCTCTCTCCTCTTTCCCCCTCCCGAATCCTATTCCAACTAGGAAAGGGGGGGTCCTACTCCCGGTGGGAGTAGGACTCCTCCTGGCGCGCCCTCCTCCTGGCCGGGCGCACCCCCCCTCCCCTTGCTCCTTTATATACGGGGGCAGGGGGCACCTCTAGACACAAGTTGATCTTCGTGATCGTTCCTTAGCCGTGTGCGGTGCCCCCCTCCACCATATTCCACCTCGGTCATATTGTAGCGGTGCTTAGGCGAAGCCCTGCAACAGTAGAACATCAAGATCGTCACCACGCCGTCGTGCTGACGGAACTCCTCCCCGACGCTTTGCTGGATCGGAGCCCGGGGATCGTCATCGAGCTGAACGTGTGCTAGAACTCGGAGGTGCCATAGTTTCGGTGCTTGGATCGGTCGGATCGGGAAGACGTACGACTACTTCCTCTATGTTGCGTCAACGCTTCGGCTTCGGTCTACGAGGGTACGTAGACAACACTCTCCCCTCTCGTTGCTATGCATCACCATGATCTTGCGTGTGCGTAGGAATTTTTTTGAAATTACTACGTTCCCCAACACATCAACCATCAGCTTAAAATGTCCCTCTAGAGGCGGAGTCCAGGTTTTCCTTCTGTCCCCTGTAGGTTGATGTACTACAGTGGAGGTCGCCGTCCCAGCAGGCCGGCAAGGAATTAAGGCAAGGTCTGCTAGGAATTTCTGAATGAAACTGAAAGTCGACAGTGGCGAATGAAATTCTTGCTCATGTATGGCCTTCCTCCTAGCCCACCATATTGACCATAAAGTCACGAGCAGCAAAACGAAGTCATCTTCCTTCAAAGAGTCCATCATCACCATGAGCCAGAGCCTAGCGTCAGGGATGTTGCAAGCAATTAAATGTTCGACAAGGTCCTCATCCATCAAACCCCACACACACTTGGCCATATTACAGTCTATCAGAGCATGTCGCCATGTGTCTTCTGCTGAGTTGCAAATTTGGCAAACATTAGAATCCGCCATCTTCCTATGGTGCCTGACCCCTTCAGTGGGAATTGAATTGCGAGCAAGCCTCCATGCAAAGTTCCTGATCCGACCCAACACTTTAACCTTCCAGAGTTTCTTCCAGTGGCTCTGACTGTCGCTGGAATTAGAGGGCGCCGCCCTGCCTTCAAGCCAGTCCTCCCTCCTTTTCTTCGTGTCGGCTAATAATCTGTAAGCTGATCGAACACTGAAAACTCCGTTGCGTTCATAGTGACATGCCCATAGATCGTCAACATTTCGAGCACTGATTCGTATGTTCAGGATCACAAACGCATCAGGAGCCTGCATATGATGCAAAACTTGCTGCCGATCCCATGTTTTAGTCACCTGATCAATGAGGTCACTCACTAATTCCGGCGGACCCGTCGATCTTGGATGCAGAGTTCTGAGCATAAAGTCCCGAGGCAACCAATTGTGTTCCCAAATTTTGATAGACTGCCCATTACCAACTCTCTTTATAAGCCCTTGTTTTAGAACAGATAGCCAGCACAAACAGCTCTCCAAACCTGTGAAGGGTGAGACCCAAGCTCAGCATTCAGCACGTCACCCTCTGGGTAGTAAACAACGCGCAAAATCCTGGCACTAAGTGAGTTCGGGTCCTTTGTAAGTCTCCAAGCTTGCTTAGCTAGCATAGCTAAATTAAATAATTTAGTATCCCGGAACCCCAAACCTCCCTGGTACTTTGGCATTGTGAGTTTATCCCAAGACACCCACGCAACTCTTCTTTCGCCATTCTTGTTTCCCCAAAAAAAATTCCTTGACATCGTGTCAATCTGCTGGCACAAACCCTGTGGTAACAAGAAACACGACATAGCAAATGTGGGCACTGCTTGGGCCACTGATTTTATCAAGACTTCCCTCCCCGCCGAGGCCATGCACCTCTCAATCCAACCTCTTGCTTTTGACCATAGTCTGTCTTTGATGTACTTAAAGGACCCATTTTTAGATCGTCTGACATCCGAAGGCAACCCCAGGTATCTCTCTGAGAGAGATTCATTGGGCACATCAAGGATCCCCTTAATAATAGTTCTGCGATCATTAGGACAACCCTTACCAAAGAATATACTTGACTTTGCAAGGTTAACTCGCTGTCCAGAGGCCTCACAGTATTTCTGAATAATACCTTTAGCCAGAAGGGCAACATTCTCATTGGCCTTGAACATCAATAAACAATCATTAGCGAACAATAGGTGGTTTACCGGGGGAGCATTTGGTGCAACCACCACCCCCTTTACATCTTCATTCGAGCTTGCACTTTGCAACAGACAAGAGAGGCCCTCAGCTGCCAAAAGAAATAGTAAGGGGAGATAGGGTCACCTTGGCGAATGCCCCGAGTTGGTCTAAATTCATCCAACTTACACCCATTGAGGAGAACATTGGAAATAACTGTCGTGACACATTGCATGACTTTTGCTACCCAGTTTGGGCTAAAACCCAACTTTAACATGAATGCTCTCAGGTAGTTCCATTCCACCCTATCGTAAGCCTTCATCATATCCACCTTCAAAGCACAAAAAGAATTGTTCTTGCTCCTAGACCGCTTCATAAAATGCAAGCACTCATAGGCGGCAATGATATTGTCAGAGATGAGCCTTCCGGGGACAAACGCGGACTGTTCAGGCGACACAATCTCAGGGAGAATCCTCTTCAACCGATTAGCATAAACCTTTGAAATAATCTTAAAGATTACATTACAAAGGCTTATAGGATGGTATTGAATGAGGGAGGTTGGGTTGGGTACCTTCGGGATCAAAACTATGAAAGTCCTATTTATAATCTTCGGAGAATCTTCGCCGTTCAGAACACGTAAAACCACCTTAGTTACCTCATCACCACAAATCCCCAAATTTTTCTGAAAAAACTGTGCCGGGAAACCATCAGGTCCCGGTGCCTTAGTGGGGTACATCTGGAAGAGTGCTTCTTTAATCTCAGTAGTAGAGTAGGGAGCATCGAGCATGGCATTCATGCTAGCATCAACCCTACAAGGGATATGGGACAGAACCTCCTCTATCCCCACCGTACTCTCAGATTTGTACAGATTCTCATAGAACTCGGTGGTCAATGAACCAATTTCTCCCTGGTCGCTGCACATAGTACCATCCTCCATCAATATCCAGATGAAAGAAGTTCATATTTCACCCTTAAATGTGGGCTCATGGACACATAACCCCCTAAAGTCAATTTTGGTACAAATTTGACCCTGAAATCTACAAAACCGGGCAAATCATACCCTTGAGCGGTTTTGAGGCTGACGTGTCACAGTTTAGGTGGTTTTGACTGCTGATTAGGATGTTGACCACATTAGTTTTACTAGGACATATGCCTGTGCGTTGCAACGGGAAGGATAAATTGGCGTGCATCTGCAAGCAAAATACCTCGTGTTTTGGTACAAAGGAAACGCCAATCGGCCCATCCTTCAAAATGCCCACCGATGCAGTACGACATCTGCACGGTGCCACCGCCAGTAGGGAGGCACACGAATCGAGGTTTAGAAAAATTGTGGGGGTCATGTTATACTCTCTTTGCAAGGTATTATTAGACTGATGGACCACTTGGTCTCAGCCGCACAATGATCACAAAATGAGTCTTAGTGCTGATTGTAAGGATATCTCCAATGCGAGGTAATACATATTTTGCCCTTATATAGTTTTGGACCGTAACGCACACGTTCGAACCAAAATGCCTCAGACATTTTTAGGACTCTCATGCTATCCCTTATTTATTCGCTCGGCCTATGGTTAGACCATGTTTTCTCGTCTTGGTATTCCACTGTCAGCGCACATTACCCAAAAAATAAGGATTATGTGTTAGATAGGAAAAATAGTTTTTGGCACACGTCCCCGAAATCCTGTAGCCTTTTCATAAGTGTCTTGCAACATGCACACGTCCTTCTATCTTTTTTCATGCACAATTCCTTCCATCCTAGCATCCCATAATAATCCTCATATCGATCCTCCCATTAATAGCCCGTAATTCCTTTTTACAATGCATGTAGACGTCATGCATCTCATTCCTTTTAATCATCCAATTCCTTCCATCCTTTTATGTATGTCAATATCCTTGCATCCCATAATAATCTTCAAATCCATCCTTCTCCTTTCACTACAAGAAAATTGACATACTGTGACGAAAATCCTTGTGACAGCGGTTCGCAACGTCACCCAAGTACCTAATATGTGACCTCTTGGAGGTCATGTCATTGATTACCGCAAATCGGTGACGATTAATGTCAATGAATGAATTGGGGCATTGAGCGCCACCTGTATGCCAATTTCTATGACGTTTTGCTAATTTCTGTGATGAACCTACTAGTGTCACATATTATTACGAATGTGTGATGCTCTTTTTTTTGTCATATAAGGACAACAACTAGGACCCATCATAACCGCTTCATCAGTTGTTGAGTGGTAAGAACCACGCATCAATGTTTTTGTTTTTTATGTGACCCACGATGTAGTTATTTTGTTCAATGTAATATAAATAAGTTGTAGCTTATTGACGGTGTTTTTGAGCTCACGATATTTTTTTTGAACACAGCACAGACGCAAGCGCTCATATACACGTGCATACACTTACCCCCATGAACGCACGCACGCACCTCTATCCCTATGAGCACCTCCGAAAGACTGAGCCGGCATATCATCTTGAAATTTATGAAGTCAACGTAGGCACCTCGTCGTCGATGGGAACGTCTCCTCCCACTGAATGCACATCGCCGGAAATCCGCGTGAGCTCACGATATGGTAGTACTGATGCAGTACTTGTTTTGTTCTTCTGTCGATGGGAACTTCACTTTACTTACTGTTACTCCTTGTGAAGTCATTGTATGTTTGCACTATCATTTGTCTTCACTGCATGTTCTATTTGGCTTCACCATATCTTCCTACCTGATCCTTACTACCTAGCTGCTATTAGTCTTTGTACTTTCACTTCATTGAATACTTGACTATGGTTTACCTAGTGTAGTCTACCTTCCGCTGCATGGTAATAGGTTTAATTTTATCGTTTATCTTCAAAACTTCTATGTTCTGAAGACTTTCATAAAAATCGCCTATTCACCCCCCTCTAGTCGATATAACGCATTTTCACATATCATCTTGAAATTTATGAAGTCAACGTAGGCACCTCGTCGTCGATGGGAACGTCTCCTCCCACTGAATGCACATCGGCGGAAATGCGCGTGAGCTCACGATATGGTAGTACTGATGCAGTACTTGTTTTGTTCTTTTGTCTAAAAAAAGAGAAAAGGAAAATAAGCAATTCAATGAGTTTGAACCCACAACCTCCATGGTCTTTCCTAACTTGCTTGCCATTAGGCTAGGGCTCACGTGTTGATACATTTTTGTGCTAACATGTTTTTAATGGTATGACATCTATACGACCTACAGTAGCAAGTTATTAATTTGTTTATTAAGAGTCGTGCATGACCCAATATGTTCCACGGGCTATATGGCGATTTGAAAATATTCAAAAACATCACAATTTTTTACTAGTAAACCATCTTAAAATAGAAATATATGGATGCCGTGTATGCACCATACGATCATATCTAACCCATGTTATCTTCACTATATGTGAAAAAACTAAACATGAACTAGAATATATTTTAGTGTTCTCCTACCGGTTTGCACTATTTTTTATGTAACAATGTAAGCGTTTCAAAACAGCCTGACAATCACATTCTTGAATCGCTCGGTTGATGTTTTGGAAGTGATTTGTGCACTCAATGCTGATCGTGGTTGGTGAGGTGGTCGATTTGCAAGGCCGGCGCCTAACGTCGCCCTAATGTTTTTCTACATATTATTATTTTTTGATAAACTGCTATTTCTATCAAAGTTTGCTAATCATAAGAATTGCATTTATATTTGACTGGAAACAGAACCTTCTCTCCACTAAAAATACTTTGACCTCCGTGTTTCTAAAATTTTGCCCATTCCCTCAGTGTCCCGACGTGTCAGTCAACCACGCAATTATTTTTCGCTTTTTTTTCGGCCGAGTGAAACTACCTTGCCCGATTTCTACCTTATCTCCCGACCCCCTCTCCCCCACAACCGCATCCAGAGGCGAGACGAGGCGAGATTGGAAGATCCCGGCGGCGCACCCTGCCTGTAGCCGCCGCCGCGCTCTCGAGCGCCAGCGCCCCGTGCCTTCTCGCACACGGCTGCTCTACCGCGCTCCCTCAAGTCTCGGCCGCCTCGTTCGCTCCCCTCAAGGACCAGTCGTCATGTCTGGCCGGCCGACATCGAAGCCGCCAGCCTGTACAGGCGACATTAATATCTCGCCTCATCCTCGTCGGCCGTGGTCAGAGGCTCCTGCGTCGACCATTCCGTAGCGCCGGCACCGCAACAATTTCCTCCATGTCTGGCTCCCACGAGGCCACGACCAAGCGAGCTTCTTCTGGTTGCCAATGGCGTTGGGAGGCTATGACTGTTGACCCTAATGACGGCGGCATGGAGTCGTATGCACGCGACTTGTTGTTCGGGCAGGCCGCCGTCGCCATGGAGGTGGAGCGCCAGGCTCTCGCTAAGGACGGTGGTGGTCACAGATTCTTTCCTTTCTGCTCCGTATAACCTTCCCTTTTTCTACCAAGTATTTTCTGAAAATTCCATCTGTTGTGCCCAAAATTGATTTCTGGGTAGCGTTTAACTCTTCCCATGTTAACAATGGAGGTCCTCTTTCCAGGTTGCGAGGCATATACTCAGATTTAAACTAGAAGATCTAGGTAAGCTAGATCAAAGATGAAGATGTGATTCACTGCGAGTGGGGAAACAAGTTACATTGCCTTTTTTTGCCCCTTTTCAATGTATTAGTTGCACAGTTGCGCTGAGTTTATTTTCAGCTACTTTCTTAGCCCATGCCAATTATATGTGACTCGACACCCTGTACTAATAACACTGTAATGAATGTAGATGTTATTCCTTCACTCTTCCAAACATTTAGTAACTGTACTCTGCCAAGCAGATGGTATTGGTCGTGAAGAACTCATGCTAAAGAATTTTTAGAAGACCTTCGCTTTTTTGGTAGTCTCCTGTTATAACCTGAAATTGGATTTTGGCTGACAATGTTTACTACTCAGTATTCACATTATGGACCTATTTCTATTTTGCCAATCTAACATGATCACAATTACCGCATTCAGTTGGACAGATTATGCTAAGTGCATGCTAATGCACAAGACTATAAATTATCTATGTGAGATTAAGTGCACAAGGTCTTTCGTAAAAGTCAATGTTAGTCTTTGTTTTTTTGTTGATATGTTTTGAGATAGCTTACCGCTCACGCCAAGTGCTATAGTGAAGGTTAGTCTGAACATTAAAGATTTGTTAGGCATCAAATCATACAAATTGGTGAACATTTGTGGAGATATAGAGAGTGGCCTTGTTATATAGGTTTCTACAAACTATGCATGGATTTTACATTTCCTTCCAATGATGTTTACCTCTGACTTGTGAACAAATAAACTCAAATTTGATCCTTTTGTCATCCATATTGTTTGTTATTTATTGAGCCATTATCTATCATTACGGTAAAAATGCCATATAGGTTTGACAGTACTATTCTCTTGCAAGAACTCCAAGCAATCACTTCATACAAACTAAAATTCTTATTACCCGATTAAATATATATTTGAGAGATAAAGAGGAGGTTGCTTTCTCTGTTCGGTACCTTCCTATTTGAACTAGTGCTGACTTTCGTAAGTCAAATGTTGATTTACTGCTTTTTCTCTGACTTGTTTTACCCAGGCACATAAGGGTTCTACCATGCCAAATACACAAGTACTGGAGGTCTAGGAGGTCTGCTTCACGTATTCGAGCTAAAAGAAAGAATTGAGCAGAAGGGTACGGAGGCAAGAAATGCAAATGGCATGTACTTCTATGTTTTTCACTTTATGTTCTTGTTGTTTATTATTTTCTGGTTTTGTGTGCACAGTGCACTCCTGACAGTTAAATTGAAAACACAATTGAGTTACTGACTCGTTGTCTTATTGATGAAGCTTGCCGCTTTTCAAGATTGATAGATGAAATCTTGCTCTTCCTTATGCATGTTCTTTAACCACTATAACTTGATATTGCATTTGTTGTTTCATTAGCCCATCTGCATGTTTGTCTATACATTTAATAAGGTACTTCTCATTTCAATTTCATAATTTAATCCTCTTGTACCATGTTACTTGTCGATTTTCATGTAATAAGCATGCAACGTTGTTGTGTTCCGTCAATTTTATAGGCACCGGGAGGAGTTAGCTGCAAGACTTGAATCACAAGAAAGAGAGAAAGAATCAAGAAAGTTTGAAGTTCTGAAGAAGAGTCGGCAAGGCAGGAGTGAAATTGAGAACCTAGTTACCTTTCTCTCAATCAAGGGATTGAGCAACTTAGTAGTCCTTGTCCAATCCTGATGGTGCATGAAGGTCATCCTTTTGTGATGGAAGATAGTTGTCGAATGATAACGATCACGAGGACAACACTTTCGTGGTCTTTAGTTATAGTTATCTAAATATTTGTTTCCAACTTGTATATTGTCGTGATTGTCAAACTTGTGAATCAATGTTGTTGGCTTTACTGTTATTTAGAGGATGATTTGACTGAGATGATTGAATTTATATTATGATTAGGCTGTCACGTTTTGACACTGAAGGTCCCATTTTCAGTGACATTCTTTTGCGCACGCCGTCACTAGGAGTAATCTGTGACGGGGATTCCGTGACGATGCTTGTGACGCCCATAGAACGTCACTTAGGGGTAGGTAATGTGTGACGTTATTGACATTTCTTGGCTCGTCATAGTAGGCATGATCTCTTGTAGTGTTTCATAGCCCACAATTCCTTTTTTTAGGACAATGCACGTATGCAACGTCATGCGCCTCATTTCCTTTTAATCATCCCTTCTGACCGTCTAATCCCACACTTCATCCTTGGCTTGTTAATTGTCTACATATTGACGTATATAAATTGGTGTGTTCTGATATACTATAGCGAGGTGGGACTATTGATCCAGGAAAGAACATTATGTAACACAAGGAAAAGATAGCTAGCTGGTTACGTTCTTAGAAAGGAAGAAGAGGTCGTGAGTTCGATACCCTGCTAGGCGCAATAATTTTTGCCGGCTTCTCAAAGCCCACTCTCCTGTTGCCGGGCTGCCACTTCAGCTCGGCCCGAGGCCCACGGCACGAGACTTTAGAAACAGAACAATCTAAAAGGTGGGCTTTAGCTAAAAACAACCTAAAACGTGGGCCTCGCAACAAAATTTCTACCTCATATGGAAATATTCTGATCGTTTTGTAAACGTGGACTCTTGTCGTGGTGGTAAGGCATGTGTTTTCTCCTGTTCTGGTCGTGGGTTCGATTGCCTGACCTTTTCTTTTTCTGCCGGAACGAAACGTGTTATCTGTTCGCCACATATAAAAAAAGTACTGCGGGTTCAATTGTCAAAAATCACACGGACTTTTTCGCAAAAACACCGCGACGGTGAGGTGACTCAATCCGTGCTTTATTATTAGGGAGAGATTCTTACCGACGGCTGTGAGGAGCTGTGGCATGGCATCAGCGATTTTGTCCTCCGCAGGGGCAGCGGCTCTAGTCTGTTGTCGGCATGCAGCCTAATGTTGAATCTTAGTTTGTACGTACATAAGAACATGTTAACGTTGACAGCATGGTAAGGAAAATAACCAAACTAATCAAGAAGCTAGCTGCAAAATGCAAGTTTGATATGAAGAAGTAGAAAATCTAGCAAGAAGGAAGGCACTAGATGAAAGTAGGGAGAGCAGATTGAATCAAAGCTGTCGAATAGGTCGTGGGACGGTCGGCAGCTGGGCCTCACGCTCACTAGTCACTACAAAGGAGCCTTCGCCACCACGGCCAAGCCTCGGTAGCAACCAGCTGGACTCCATGGTGGCCATGTTCGATTGGGAGCACAACGATGGCGGTGGAGCGGCCAGGGTAACGGATTGGTGTCATCATGGCCTTGAACCAACGTGCGGGGAGTGTCCCCGGTTGTCCAAGAACAAGATCAAGCCGTCTACCTTCGTCGTGCGGCACAGCTCCAACGCGGCCGATGTCACCATGGGCGTCGACATCATCAACTTCACTCCACGGGCCCTTTGGCGCCCGGCGCCATCCATGGAGGAAGGAGCTCGGGGTCGATGGGCTTGTCATAGAGGCGCTAGCGGGGCCAGCAACACCAGAGGGAGCTCAGGGAAGGCGGCAGAGGCGTCGGGGCTCCTTAGAGCTAGTGAATCATGCACAACGGCGGCAGGCCAAGAATGAGGAAGATGGCGTCCACGCTGTAATTAGGCGGGAGACTCTCTCCAATCACTTTGCGAGAGTAGACGAGGGAGGCGCGACGGAGCTGCTTGACGCGGTGGTGTGGCTCAAGATGGCCGCTGGTCGCGTGGGCCACGGCGGCGGCGGCGGTGACCGCAGGACAAGCGCGTGCGGAGCACACGATTCCCGCGACGAGAAAGTGAGAGAAGGGGGAGTCGGGAGTGAAGGGAAAGGAGGGGGTTGGGGCATCCGGGGCGACGTTGTAGCATCTCTGCGGAGGCATCCATGGCAGTCGGATGAATGACACACATGAGAGGAGGAGAGGAGGAAGACAACGTCATCTCCAAAACCACCAAAATCGTAACAAAACCGCTCCAGGGGCAGATTTATCCGGGTTTGAAGATTTCAGGGTCAAAATTCTACTACTAAAATAGACTCCAGGGGAGTATATGTCCATTGAGGCACATTTGGGGGTGAAAAATGAACTTCTTTCTGTCCAGATTAGATCTTACTGCCAGCCCGTTCGCTCGACCCACTTTCAAGTAATGGCCCATTCCCAAATCCGGCCTCGGAGGAAAGCCCAAATTCGGCACGCCTGAAGCTGAATGGGGGAGCTCCTCCTCGCACTCGCACCATTGGTCCGTCCCACAATATCCACTGCGCTACCCCGCTCCACCCTCGCCCGCTCCCCGCAGTCCGCCATGGCGGCGCTCTGCTCCGCCGCCTCGCCGGCCGTCGCCAGGGCCGCGGCGCTCGGCCTGTCCGCGCGCGGCCCCGCCTCCCTCCTCCCCCTGCGCCTCCGCCTCCGCGCCGCCACGCGCTCCTGCTACGCCGCACCACGGGCGGCGCCGGTCGCGGCGTCGTGGCGCGCGCGGCGACGCTTCGCCGCGTCGGCCGCCTCCACCACGGAGGAGGGCGCGGACGTCGACACGGTGATCCCGCCTGACAACCGCATCCCCGCCACCATCATCACCGGCTTCCTCGGCTCCGGCAAGGTCGGTCACTGTCAGGGCGCCCCAACACAAAATCCCGTAGCTCCTACCATGCGCCCGAGCCGTGTAGTATGCACGCTCTCTCCCGCAGCGATGCTGGACACTTTTTGCTGGATTACAATTTTTTTCATCTGATCTGTGAGATTTAGAGCATTGATTGACAAATAGCACTAGGACTAATCGTGTAGCTAATCAGTAAATTGCAAAGGGAGAACTTAATCCATATAGAACATTCGTTTTGGCATAGCACCTAGCGGCTTTACATATGCAGAATGTTTAGAGGATGGCTAAAATCAAAATAATCCTCCTATCTCTTAGGACGTAAGTGGAGCACCGTAAAGCGTAAAAGAGTTCTGCTTATATGTATATATATCCATTGTATACATATTGTTAACGTTTTTTGTAGTTTTGGTACCATGTGTCCTTGTCTCTGTTGCATTTTCAGTTTGCCTCTTGTTTCTGTTCACAGACAACTTTACTAAATCACATACTGACATCTCACCATGGAAAACGGATCGCTGTCATTGAGAATGAGGTATGTCTGTATGAGTAACTCTTTTTTGTTGGATGTTTATTCTTCAAGTCCCTGAGCAGGGTTAGCTTTTTATTCTTGGACACATGCTATGCTAGTCTTCTCAATCTGAAAAGCCATTCTTAGTTTACCTACTTCATCAGTGATCGATCACTTTAAAACGGCCATGACGCCAGCTAAAGTAGGCAAGAAGAAGCTGATTTGATGCCACTATCTATCTTGCAGTATGGTGAAGTTGACATTGATGGTTCGTTAGTTGCCGCACAAACTGCTGGAGCTGAGGACATAATGATGCTGAACAATGGTTGTCTTTGCTGCACTGTGCGTGGTGATTTAGTCCGAATGATCAGTGAATTGGTTGACAAGAAGAAGGGAAAGTTTGACCATCTTGTCATTGAAACTACAGGTAAGGAAACTTTGTAGGAACAGGATCTCCACCATAATGAAGAAAACCCGTGAGATGTAATTCTCTCGAGGTTAAACATCACCCCAACTTTGAGTCCTTTGATTCAAAGGAATTCCGTGGGACTTTTGGAGGGTCAGAATTCCTAGGATTTTTTCCTACGTTTGTCGTTTGATTCATAGGATTGAATCCTATAGGATTTTTTCCTATGGAATCAAGAGTACTACCATTTCATTGGAAATCTAGCATCCACTCCAACCTCTTTTTTCAATCCTTTGTTTTTCCTATAGCATCAAACACTCTATGCTAATCCTATAGGATTCAAGTGGACATGCCACTCAAATCCTGTATTTTCCCTATTCCCGTGTTTTGAAAATCCTGCAAATCAAAGAGGGCCTAATATTATTAGTTACTTTTTATTGCATTACCAGTCGAGTTCTCTGACCTGCCATCTATCTGTTTTTCAGGTTTAGCAAACCCAGCACCCATAATACAGACATTCTACGCAGAAGATACAGTTTTTAATGATGTCAAGCTAGATGGTGTTGTTACTCTAGTGGATTCAAAGCATGCAAGGTTGCATTTGGATGAAGTGAAGCCCAAGGGTATAGTCAATGAGGCAGTTCAGCAAATTGCTTATGCTGACAGAATTATAATTAACAAGGTAATGTTTTTGTAACCAATACATGCTGGCTAATCTGTAGTCATGTGTGTCTAATTACGAGGCCCTTTGTATTATTTCTATCCTTGATGGTTGAGGAGCTAATTTCTTGTTACTTCTTGCAGACTGACCTTGTTAGCGAGCCTGAAGTTTCTTCCTTGGTTGAGCGTATAAGGGTCAGTACAGTACATTCATTTTACTCTTTTTTTGCCATGTGGTTATTCCTTACATCATGTTTTGTGCATGCAGAGTATCAATCGCATGGCTAATTTGAAACGAGCTCAGTATGGTAAAGTTGATTTGGATTATGTGCTTGGAATTGGAGGCTTTGATTTGGAGAGGTTCCTTTCTTTCATCGCCTTCTTTGGACCTTCCGTTTTTACAAGCAGAACACTATCTTTCATATGGTTATATGCCCTCCTAGTCAAGGGAAAAGAAACTCGTGTATTGAAATTATCTAAATTATTCAAGCACACTGGAACGATACATCTACAAGCGTAACTATGGTAGATGTTACTCGGACGGAGTCGCCCGCTAGCGCTGAGATCCATACTTCTACTGCTGTGTGGATAGAATGATCTGATTTGTTCAACCATAATGAAATGACATGTTATGCTTAATGCACGAGTATAGTACTAAGTATATATCAGGCATATTGTATTTACTAGCATTAAGAGATGCAAGATCTACAGCCACTGTGACTTGATGTGTTACAGTGTGACCTAAGGTATTGCTATTAAATGATTAAATGGACCATGTCTAGAGTTGATTTAAAATGATGCCATCAATTAATTATACACACATTATATGGCTCAATCCAATATAGATTAGCTATTTGTTAAATGTGGACATGTACTCTTTGGGATATCATCAGTGACTTCTTCTGCTTGCTGATATACTTGTAATTTACTCATTTACCAAACATGTCATCATCTGGTTTAGTTTTTCTTGGGTAGAATCATCTGGTTTAGTTGGGTATTTACAATCACTAAGCAGTGCACGCCACGTATACTACACATAGAGATCGTTCCTTATTTCCCCTCAAAATTTAGCTGTAGTTGCTCAAATTGGGAACCATTGACCATAAAGGAAATTTGATTTCATTTATGTTTCAGGATTGAGAGTGCTGTCACTGAAGAACCACATGATGAGCACGAACATGAACATGAACACAAGCATGAACATGAACATCACCATGACCATGCCCACGACCACGACCATGATCACCATCATCATGATCATGACCATAAACATGGTGAGCATAGTATTATTTGTGTGGTCATCTACAAATCTTAAATATCATATAGCTCTGCAATATGAAGTGAATTAACATTGTTTGCTTCTTGTAGACCATCATGCGCATGATCACACCCATGATCCCGGTGTTTCTTCTGTAAGCATCGTTTGCGAAGGGGAGATGGATCTTGAAAAGGTCAGATTTAAAATTACATGTCATACATTTTATATCTTCTCAAGATAGCTAAGATGAATTTCTGGACATTTTATTTATGACCCGCACATTATCTGGTTGTGTATATTGGGACAAACATTTTACATGTCCTCATGCAGGCTGACATGTGGTTGGGGAACCTACTGCTGGAACGCAGTGATGACATATACCGGATGAAGGGGCTGCTCTCAGTCAGTGGAATGCCTCAACGCTTCGTCTTTCAGGTATTTGTTACTCACTTACTCTAGCCTTTAGTTTATCTAGTTCAATTTGTTCTCCTGTTCTTGTGAATGGAAACTAATCATGTCTTCTCTAGTGACTTGTTAAAGGACACACTGGGTCCAAACAGTCTTAGAAAATTATTTGTTGGTAGTAAAGACATGTCTGTTTAGAAAACAAGCACCTTGTCTTTCCTTTCATGTTCTTATTTGCTCTGCTAGTTAGTGAATCCATTTGACAGCTGCCTCTCTTTGATGGTAGTGTCATTTCTTCACGCTCACAATCTCTGCAGAATTTAACAAGATAATCCATGCCAACAACCACTCATTTTCTATAGAGGAATAGCTAAACCAACCCAGCTGGCTGGTCAATCTCAGTCGTGTTCGTCTGTGTTTACTGAGCTTTCTCCACTTTCAATGCCATGTGCTTTGCTTCGCTTTATAGCATAGAGAGACCCATCATTGGTGTACCTACGATTCCACGCCCAAGCACCAGCTGCTTGATCTTAATGGTTCTTTAACTTCTACTCCTGATCTAAGAACCTTTCTTTTGTCCAACTCCTGATCTAGATCAAGGCCCATGTTGTCGATGCTAGAGTGTCACTGGACATTTTTTTTTCCACCTGTCTGAAGATTGCTTGTATAAGCCTATGACAATTTTTCTTTCAAATTTGCCCAAATGGACGACGAACGGTTAGCTAGGTGTTGTGTTGTCCACTCTCTTGTTAAGCGACCTAACCGCCACATCCATGTTCTCCATCTGTAGGGAGTGCACGACATTTTCCAGGGATCTCCCGACAGGATGTGGGAGCCCAACGAGCCGCGCATCAACAAGATTGTGTTCATTGGCAGGAACCTCAACCGGGAAGAGCTGGAGACGGGCTTCAAGGACTGCCTGCTGAAGTAGGCCAGAGCTTCTCCTTTTGGATGGATCTCCAGCTTCATGATTTTGAGCTTTGCGGCTGCAGACCTTATCCTTCATTGAAATGTCGAAACTGTAACCGTTATTGAACTGACACGGAACGCGAGATGTATATATAGATTGGGGAACAGTAGCATATACTTGGAACCTGGCCGCCGTGTTGTTCGCAGATGTCTACTGTTATGCATGATGTTGCACTGTGACTTGCAGAGATTTATAGACTGTACGGTGACTTGAGGAATTGCTTTGTAAGTCTGAAAAGTCTCCATATCATGTGTTTCGTTCAAATTTTGCATTTTTTATAAATACGGCTGAAGTTGGTATGTGTTTATGTGACAGCTATAACATGTCATTAGAACCTGGCCGCTGTGTTGTTGGCAGATGTCTACTCTTATGACTTGCTGGCAGATGTCTACTCTTATGACTTGCGGAGATTTATAGACTACTGTGACTTGAGGAATTGCTTTGTAAGCCTGAAAAGTCTCCATAGCACGCATTTTGTTCAAATTTTGCAATTTTCATAATATGATTGAAGTTGGTATTTATTTTATCTGGTCTGAAACAACAGTGGCCGAGTGCACAGGATATGGAGGCTACTAGGGTTTGGGGCGCGCACCGGCACGCCTCTTGGGTGGTTAGATGCGTGCTGCAATGAGTGGCGGACAGAGAACTACATCTGCCCACATGAATATGTTCATAATCTTGGAGAAGTACATCGAGAAATAGCGCCTTGAGAAATGGTTTGAAATCACATGAATGTATGCCCATCTGTACACATGAATATGATTGTCACAAGACATGGGAGAAAGACAACATGACTGGAGAGGTCCTCCTACAACATTCATATCGGAACCGTGTGACGTCTGCTCACCACGGTGAGATGTCTGACCATGGCATGACTGGTTTCCTCACAAGCCAAGTCAGATTGAGTCCCGTATAGCAGATCAATACAGCTCAGTTAGATGTTCCTGGTCTCCAACATAGTTTTGTTTTGCACTACCACAGGTAAAAATATTGCAATAAGAACTCAAGAAAAGCCGAACAATTAGTAACTTCAACTATGTGCAAAGACTCGCGCTAGCTATGACAGATCCTTGAGCAGGCTGGAATTGACGCTGGCCATTTGAAGTCAACAATAATGTGGCAAAGAAGTACTCCCTCCGTCCCAAAATTCTTATCTTAGATTTGTCTAGATACGGATGTACCTAATAGTAAAACGTGACTTGATACATCCGTATTTAGACAAATTTAAGACAAGAATTTTGGGACGGAGGGAGTATTGACTATTTGACTGGTTGTGTTTTGATTCATGAAGAGCATAAGAATTTTAAGCAAATGTGCATGCTCACCTCATGGTGGTATCTACAAACAAACATTTCAATATGTAGCATAACAATAATCAATCATGTTAAACCCTAAGCCCCTAACTCTGTCAAATTGTATTTCGTACTTCCACCGGGTCACAGGATACTTGTTTAACCGATGCAATTGTACTTAGAACCTGCTAGCAAACCACCATAAAAATAGCAAATGACCTCATATTTGAAATTAACACTTCTTATCCAGTATAGGAACTGCCTGGGAAAATAATATTTACCAAGTACGTACACCTACAATACACCATCATAGCAGCATGAGCATCAGAGGGATAATCCCAGTTATGAGAACCTATAGTCAATCAGAAGGAATGATTTAGGGTCACTAAGCATACAGATTAATTTTAATGAACATCATTATTTTTTTAAATAACTTAACATTCAGATGCAGGTGCAGTCATCACGGCCTTCCACGTAATTCAGGACAGAAGCATCCATCTAAGTAGATGACAAGAAACAAAAGGGATTCGAAAGGCAATCTGCAATATATAATTAATTAGTTATTGTCACGCGCGCGGAGTAGAAAAAGAAAGAGATCGCCCCGCGTCGCTCTCGCGAGCGGCGTCGGGTGAACCCTAGCCTCAACTCCGCGGCCGCCTCCTCCAACCTCCCTTCCCCTGCCGCCGCCGGAGGGCGCCGCCGGGCGAAGCCCGTGGGCGTCGGCGTCGGCGGGTTCTCTTCCCCTCCCGGTGTGTGGCGGCAGCGCGAGATGCGGCGGCGCGGCGGGGGCGTGACGCTGGTGCGGGGCGTGGCGGCGGCGGGGCTCTCGGCCGCGCGGTGCGGGCGGGCGTCCAGGCCGTGGTGGCTGCACGGTGCAAGACCATGGCGTGACGGCGGATCGGGGCTGACGCGGGGACGGCGGCGCAGGCGCGGAACCGGCTCGGATCTGGCCCTGCGGCCGCAACCTCGGCTTCAACGTGGGGAGAGGCCGGATCCTGGCCGGGCTTGGCCGGATCTAGCTTCTCTGCCACCGTTGGCCGCCCTTGATGGGGCTCGGTGGCTTCGTTCCGGCGGCCAGCGAGGGCTGGATCCCGGGGCGGCGGCCCCGGATGGCGGAGGATGTGTCGGCCGCTGTGGACTCGCGACGGGCGACGCAGCGGCCGCGGTGGTGGACGATCCTTGCACAAGACGCTTGATGGAGGCCATTGGAACAGATCTGGGTGAAGACCTGCTCGCGGCTGCTGCCGAGGCCGGCGATGGCGGCACTATTCGGTGTCGTTCCCTTGTTGAAGGCATCACTGTTGAGAAGTTCCATGCCACTATCGGCTACCTCCGGGGGAAACCCTAGATCAGTAGATCGGATGACGGCGGCATTATTGTGTCGTTTTCCTCTTGTGGCGTCATTCTTGGAGGTGTACACGGGCTCGAGGGACCAGTGGACGAAATAATTGGTGGAGCGGTGATTCATCCTGCACATTAATGGTGGCGTTTCTCGGCGGCGTGGCGCAGTGGAGACTCGGCGCCCGATGTGTGGCGAGGGACTCGCGCAGGAGGGTGACGTTATCAGGCGTCGTGGTGCGCGTCGATGGCAGAGAGGCGGGGCAAGGTGGTGCAGCAGTACAGCTCTGAAGATGGATTGGTGGCAGGTGGCTGCGGCGGCCTCATACCCGGCAGGCGGCCTGGTTGAGGACACTAGTAGAAAAAGGGCCTTTAGTCCCGGTTCATAAGGGCCTTTAGTCCCGGTTATGGAACCGGGACTAAAGGGTCGATACTAATGCCTATCCCTTTAGTCCCGGTTCAATCCAGAACCGGGACTAAAGGCCGCAGCCACGTGGAGCTCCACCTTCAGTCCCGGTTGGTAACACCAACCGGGACTAAAGGAAATTTTATGATTTTTTTTTGAATTTTTTTTTATTTTCAAATTTCTGAATTATTTTAACCTCTAGTCTATAATCACCACCCCTCATCACTTCTCAATTTATCCTCTAATCACCCCTCATCATTCCAAATCATCTAACTTCTCGAACGGTCACCCATCCTCCCACTCCCCCAGCCTGAGCATGCTTAACTTCCGGGTTCTATTCTCCCTCGCTCCAAGTCTGCACTTGTTGTTTTCCTGACAATACTAAGATGTCAATCCTATTAATCTTCAGGAATTTTGCTTGAGCATGAAGTGACACATTTCATAGTTTTATTTTGAAACTATTGTTTTAAAAAACAATAATTATTTAGTAACACTAATATTTCTTGAATAATTAGTTTGATCATTCTTTGACCACAGTTTGACCATAGTTTGACCAGATTTGACCAAAATTGAAATAACAGAAATAATTATTTAGTAACACTAATATTCTAGAATAATTAGTTTGACCATTGTTTGACCACAGTTTGCCCACTGTTTGAATTTTTTTCGATTTTTTTTCACTCTAGATCTTAAAAGCCCCGTAACTTTTTTTCTATTAGGTTTTCGAGGAGTTTGACCATTGTTTGACCACAGTTTGCCCCCTGTTAAATTCGGATGTAACTTTTCGAGTAGATGATTTTTCATATAAAAAACTTTTTCATCCGAATTAGTATGCAAAAGTTATGCCCATTTTTACAAATTTCAGAGAGATTTTGCAAATAAAGTCAAAATTCACATTTGCAAATTTTCCCAACAACTAGACCACATATCACATGGGAAACTTATTCTCTTTTATTTTTTTGACATTTCCATCATTTTCTTTTCTTTTTAAAACTGAAAAGGCGATCCACGGAGGGGGAGGGGGGGTAGAGTTTGAAAATGGGACCTTTAGTACCGGTTCGTGCCTCAAACCGGGACTAAAGGGCCCAGGTGAACCGGGACTAATGCCTTAGCCGTACGAACCGGGATAAATGCTCACATTAGTCCCGGTTCGTGACTGAACCGGGACTAATGTGAAAAGTGCCCCGCGACCATAGCCCTGTTTTCTACTAGTGGGAGTGCGCCGAACTGATAGGTGCCCCATATCCGGCAGGCGTCCTGGTTGGGACCTCAGGTCTTAGATGTTTAGGTTTGGCTGCGATGTCTGTTTGATATTAGGCCCAGACTATCAGCGCCCCTTCATCAATTGAATAGGAGTAGCGACAGTTGTTGCTTAGACGGTGGCTTTAGTCTTACTGTTGTATGACTTTGTAAGGTCTTGTGAGAATAATTAATAAAGTGGCCATATGCATCACCCAGATGCAGAGGCCGGGGGTCCTCCTCCTTTTCTAAAAAAAAAACTACTCCCAATTTATAAAAGTTTTATTTTATGGATTACTCTCACATTTGTAAGTATTTCTGAAGATAAATCCGATTATACTATCTTTTCATGGAGGTTCCCATAATAATAATAAGAAGGAAAACAGCCAGAATTAGTATTTGCACTAATGGAGGTTCTGTCGACACGCACTTTGAAATTGGGGTTAGACAAATGTTGTAAATGTAGTGTCGAGAACGTGCGTCTAGCACGGTGGTAAAGACCTCCTGGAGTGGGGCTACCAACCGGAGTTTGAACAAAGAAGGTCCCCCGCTGCGTATACTTGTGTTGTCGGGATTTCTCTCCCCTTGGGTCGAGTTTTTCTTTTTTTCGTAAATGTAGTGTCAATGGCAAATAAATTTTGGACCCCGATAAAAATCCGGAATGTTTGGGATTTGACCATGGCAAATCAAACGTTTTCTATGGCAATTTCAGTGACGCGAGGATGACAAGTTTAGTTGGTAACCATGGCAACTTTGTGCTCGGTGTATTTTTGCCAGAAAACTGCCGTCCGTTTGACTAAAGAAACCAAGATGTTTTTTTGTGTGCGAGCGTAGCGGTAGCTGGGCCGGCCCAAGCGAGTTGGACGCGCAGCCGGACACGGCGATTTCTCTCCCCTTGGGTCGAGTTTTTCTTTTTTTCGTAAATGTAGTGTCAATGGCAAATAAATTTTGGACCCCGATAAAAATCCCGAATGTTTGGGATTTGACCATGGCAAATCAAACGTTTTCTATGGCAATTTCAGTGACGCGAGGATGACAAGTTTAGTTGGTAACCATGGCAACTTTGTGCTCGGTGTATTTTTGCCAGAAAACTGCCGTCCGTTTGACTAAAGAAACCAAGATGTTTTTTTTGTGCGAGCGTAGCGGTAGGTGGGCCGGCCCAAGCGAGTTGGACGCCCAGCCGGACACGGCGATTTCTCTCCCCTTGGGTCGAGTTTTTCTTTTTTTCGTAAATGTAGTGTCAATGGCAAATAAATTTTGGACCCCGATAAAAATCCGGAATGTTTGGGATTTGACCATGGCAAATCAAACGTTTTCTATGGCAATTTCAGTGACGCGAGGATGACAAGTTTAGTTGGTAACCATGGCAACTTTGTGCTCGGTGTATTTTTGCCAGAAAACTGCCGTCCGTTTGACTAAAGAAACCAAGATGTTTTTTTTGTGCGAGCGTAGCGGTAGCTGGGCCGGCCCAAGCGAGCTGGACGCCCAGCCGGACACGGCGATTTCTCTCCCCTTGGGTTGAGTTTTTTTTTTTTTCGTAAATGTAGTGTCATGGCAAATAAATTTTGGACCCCGATAAAAATCCCGAATGTTTGGGATTTGACCATGGCAAATCAAACGTTTTCTATGGCAATTTCAGTGACGCGAGGATGAGAAGTTTAGTTGGTAACCATGGCAACTTTGTGCTCGGTGTATTTTTGCCAGAAAATTGCCGTCCGTTTGACTAAAGAAACCAAGGTGTTTTTTTTTGTGCGAGCGTAGCGGTAGCTGGGCCGGCCCAAGCGAGTTGGACGCCCAGCCGGACACGGCCGCAAACAATATATCACCCAGCCCCAGGCTCCCCTTCCCTTTCTTCGACCCCAAGACAACAGAGAGAGAAAGAGGGAAAAAAAAAAGCGGCTCAGCAGCGGCGATGGCGAGCGGCGGCGGCCTGATGACGAAGAAGGAGCTGGGCGAGACCCACGACGTCCTCCGCTTCGGCGTCAACGACAGCGTCCGCGGCGACCTCGCGCCGGCGCATCCCGTCCAGGCCACCATCCACAAGGTAAACCCTCCCTCCCTCCCTCCCCGATCTGCCCCCGTGAGCCGGAAACCCTAGCTCTGAATCCGATTGTTTTGCGCAGGAGAACAAGTTCTGGGAGGAGAAGAAGAAGTTCGGGACCGAGGCCATCTACGGATCCGCCTTCAACATCCGCAGGGATCTCGACGCCCAGATCCTCTCCAGGTACCAGCTCGTTCGCTCCCCCGCCGCCCCTCCTTTCCCCTCCCGAGAAATTAGAATCCCGCTCTAGGTTTTGGCCAGCTTCAGCGGCATCCATCATCTGGCCGCTGGAATTCGAGGGCCTCTAGAGGAATTTTGGGTCAGATTGCGATGAACTGGTAGATTTGATAAATGCGTAAGTAGGATTCTCTTTGCCAAACTCTGCTGTTTTCTTGATGGCATCAACAACAAAAGAAAGGTTTGAAACACGGGTTTGCTCTTGTAGCTAGCAGCAGGCCTTGCTGTTTTCGGTACAGGCTCACATCAAGGGGCATATTGCTTTATCAGTTGTACCTGGAATGCATGCCAATGTAAGCTCTAGTTCTAGTGGAGTGCACAACTGCAGTCAGAAACAAATAAAAGACTCTGGCCCAACAAAGGAACAAGAAGATTCAGTGAAAATTATACTAAATGGACAGCAGCATGAAGATTATGCATAATAAAACTGTGATGAAAAAACCCTGAACGCATACAAGGACACATCAGTTTGGGTGGTTATGCAAACCATTGAGCCAAATGCATACAAATAAAGATAACATGAACATAAATCAGGCTTCCAGCAAAACCCATGGCCAGTTTGACAGGTTCCAACAGGGCTGCAACTGCAAGTGTTACAGTTGGACAACTGAAGTAATGTTAGCCTCAATAATAGGCATATGCATTATTTCCTCTGTTAGCTTTGCAAACTTGGTTAAACAAAATGCCAACTAAATTTCCATACATAATTATCTATTTAGGTATGCCATCTGCCATCCTAGTATGGTAATACCTAAAGACTGCCTGCATGACTGGATTCAGTGTCCTCCCAATCCTGATATTGTATTTCCTTTTACCAGTTCTTGAATTTCTGAAGAAAATATAGGCTTCCATGGGGGAAACAAATTCCCCGATTTATCATGTTTAATTGCCTTGTTCTTCTATGGATATCAAAGTGGAAACAGTCAAAGGTTCAGTAATACATCAAGAAATGGGTCGGTCCATGCATGTTCAGAGGTCATGAGTATGCATATATCCTGGTTGACTTTTCACTCTGTCAAGTAGAATGCGACATAACGGATTACTGCGTTCCAAATAGGAGATACAAACGAATCATGCAGCTTCAGGAATATAGGTTATATATGGTAGAATGAAGTAATAAAGCAATCACATCTCCACATATGCAGGAATCTCACAGTATTCATTATCCCATCAACACTCTAAACTGGCAGAGATCTAATTGGGTTTGTCTTAGGAAATAAAACTTGAACAAGCTCACGTTGACCATGAGCTGCTGCTAGCTCAATTGCAATTGACCATCCTATATCATAGTACAGAACATAATATGTTATATGATTCAGGATGAAAAAGATAAAGTGGTCAACATCATCAAATCATAAAAAAAAGACCGAAAATGCTGTAAGAAAACAAGATATTCTCGAATTCATCCCAGTGGCAGTAAGAGTCCTAGATACTGCTAAATGAACTTCATTTCAGAGCATAAACATTAGTAAACAGAGACATGACATACCTACAATTACCTGGTTAGGGATGTAAGGGCCGGCTTGAGCCTCTAGCAAAGCCTGGACAAAGTCAATTAAAGCTTTTGTTAAAGCAGTTGATCCAGAGTGATTTCCATTTTGTTTATACACTTTTGAACGTCGCTTGTTCTTGTCTTCATTTTTTTCTTAAAAATATATAGGCGATAAGCTCTTTTGACTTCGCAGCTGCCTTGCATTAAAAACGTTCGATTGATGATTTCTGTGTTTCCAGGTTCCAAAGGCCCCCAGGTGCATTGCCATCATCTATGCTAGGATATGAGGCGATGACAGGTTCCTTGGATGATTTTGGATTTGAAGATTACCTTAACTGTAAGGATTGCCATCCTTTTCTGTCCATCAATCTTTTGCTTGCTGCTTCATAACTCTGCAGGCTTTTGTGCAAACTTGCCAGTTATGACTTATGAATTGATTGGTTGGAGTTAGGAAGCTGTTATGGGCATTAGCTTCTTTGCTCACAGTGGAACGCACTCGAGTAAAATTTATATTGATCAGATGGGGTTTGATCCTGGAACACAAAGTTCTTGGGAAATCATGATACGTTTTATTAAAATGGTTCTTTGCTAATTTTCTGTACTTCTCGCTAGTTACATCTAGCATAGAGTTTGTGCTTTATTTAGAATATATAATACCTGCAGAGATCGTTATTATAGCTATATTTACAAGGTAGGCAGCTAATGGGTCTTGATCTATTTTTGAGGAATCTCATCAATAACCAACAAAAAAGTGTTCCACAATTTTGTCAACCAAGCTTGTGCCCCTTAGTTTTAACTGCCTTAGCCAGGCATATGGTTTCCATGGCAAAGAGTGCAGTCTGTACATCAATTATCATCTGTGCTTCCACTTATGAGTTATGCTGCGATACTTGAGAAAATAGCTTTCAGTGCAAAGTTTACCCGTGCAAGTTCCCAACCCTTTCCTTGTGTCGTTTACATTGCTAAGAAATGTTCTGTGGTGCTTGCGTTAATTAGTTCTTGTTTCCTTGGCCACTTCTGCAGTGCCCCAAGACTCTGACAGCCTCCGCATACCGGACATGCACCACGGAATGGAGGTTCGCCTTGGCCTGTCGAAGGGGCCCATCTGCCCCAGTTTCAATTGATTCCACCCATGTATTAGTCTTGTGATACGTCGTGCTCCCCGTCCAGCATCTATAACCAGTCACTAGACTGTATCATGGATTTGTGAAACGTGAGAACTAAATTGGCATTGCATCAGTTTGAAATTCCTTAACTTCGATTGTACTGACTCTGTGTTTTCAGTTTTGGACCTCTATTTATTTGCTTGCTGTTCTCTGTTGTTTCTGGGCAACTCTATTCATGTTGACAGACTTAAAATGCTGATATGGCCCAGCTCAGCTTCAGGTTTTCAGATTCCTGCTCTGTAGACAGTCTATTGTAGGCAAGGCCAGTGGATCTTCATGTTGGTTCATATCCTTTTTCTAGTCTAGCTATAAGAAGCATCAGGCTTCTTTGCTCTGCTTTGTGAGCAATTTCCTTTTTTGACCTTGAACCTTTTATTTTTGTGGAACCTCAAAAATTATTTTTGAAATCGACCTCAAAACTTTATTCATTTATAAACAGCATAAACAGGGTTACATCATTGATAAGCAGAGGTACAATAGAGGAAGGTGGGTCATGTAAACATGTAGTCCCAGGATCATGATTTTTGCTAAGAACGGCAACTCGTGAGCTACAGTGTTTGCTTCTGTGTATTCATGAACATACTCCACCGTGGCAAAGTCTCTGGAGAGGAAGGAAGATTGCCGTTGCAACCCCCTGCAGAATGGATCTCATCTTGCATGGCTGTAATGACATTTAGGATATCTGAACTGACGGTTATCCTGTTGCAGCCTAGGGATTCAGCAAACAACAACAGCCCGTGCTAATGCTTCCGCTGATAAAACATCAAGTGCAGTATCTAATCTGACATTCCTTTTGCTGCCATGAACCTTCGTTTGTTATCTTGGATCCACATTGATTTTGACAAAATCTTCCTTGGGCGGCGCCCATACAATCTTCCTCGTCTTTGGACGGTTACCTGAAGCCAGCATGTAGCTTTTCGCGAGGATCTTAATCCACATTGCTCATCTTTCCTGCCAGCGATTAGAGGTGAACTCTGATCCCGGGAGGAGTCGGTGGAGCAAGGGGCTGGAGAGCTCCCGAATGGGCCCTTAACCAAAGCTCCCGGCACTTTCAAGCTCTCAAAAAGGGAAAATCCACAAAGAAAAGACTCGTTTGGTTGGTTAGTTGTTTCTCTACTCTGTGGTGAAGGTTTTTCCTAGTTTATTTTGGCAACAAGACTGGTGGAATCTGTCGAGAACAATTCATCGGCTAACCAGAAATTGCCAGCTTGTTGGTCCGTCGCTTCTGTTGCTGGTGCCCCCGAATACCTTTCGTTAGCCGCCACACTCTGCTGCACTAATCAAGCAAAGCGAGTATACAACTAGCATACGCCAATCTGCAGGTACGATCAGTTGAGTGCGTCTCATTGTCCTCTTGCCACAAGCAAACACAAAACAGGGCAAACACGCTGCACAAAGTTACAAAACCCAAAGCTTTCGAGATAGTTATCGGCATAAGCAATCGCGACAGTGGTACAATACGACCGGAGCGCATGCATGGCGGCGAAGCTAGAGTTTAGCCGGTAACCATGAAGACAAAGTACAATCATTAATGTTCAGTTAGTCGTACTTTTGAAATGGATTTCAGTAATCAGTATTAGCACTGACTAACAGTTGTGCAGGCCTAGATTTGACCTGTAGCGAGAAGCCTTGCTTGCATGAGACGCCCCAGCAGATAACACTAATTGAGCCCATCATTGCCACTTGGAAAAAGAAAGCCTCTACTAGTCATCTACGCTCCATCCCATTAGCTTTACACTAGCAAACACAGGCTAAGCTCCTCACCTAGCCTGAAATTGCAGAATAATTGCCTCTTTTCCAGCACATTTCGACGATAAAATACGATAAGGAAGGCCACAATGGAGATGATTTGCATGTTGCTACTGAAAAGGCCAACACGGATATAACAAGACAGGGGCCCCGGGGTTCCTGCCTCTTGTGGATTGGTCTAACCCAAGAGGTTGGTATTAGATTAGGAGGATTGCTAGTGTTACTTTTCAATTATGGTGCCTTCTTTTGGAGGAGGGACTCGAGGTCAGGTGTGGCAGTTGCATGAGAGGATTGGAGACAGTGGTCAACTTCTCACCAACTAATTATTTAACGTCTGCTCCATTCTTGTGTTGATCCTAAACAAGCAAGGCCAGGTGGGTGCTACTAATTGTATTTAACACTAGTCTTTGGCAGAATTAGTTAAATAGTGAAGTAGTAGTCGCACCAACTAGATTTGGGCTAACTGTCATGATTGCTCATGTTTTATTCAGACAGAGGTCTTTCCATTCTCATGGTAGATTATATGGCTACGTACTAGTAGTAGTAGTTGATGTATTTTTATTTGGTTTTGACTTTTGACTCAAAATTAGTACGCTTGTGATACTCATTGCCATAGCAATCAAGTAAAAGGTCAGAGCCAGCAGCCACTACCGGTTGGGTTGGATAGTGGAACTTGGATGCATGCCATGAACTTGTGCCCTCTTTTCAAAAAAGAAAATAAAAATGCATGGACTTGCGGTAGTGCTTTTCTTGTTTTTGTTTTTGGAAGAGTGGACAGCAACGTATAGTCACTGTACTAGTAAGCAGAGTGCTTGTGGGCCAAACAAATGTTAGCATCTCCAAAAATCGACGCGTGCATTGTACCACGCATGCTGCTCCAACCGTAAGTTCGATTTTCATTTATACATGTCAAATAACCTTTTGATCTGTGATGGACATGTACACCATAATGTTACATCCCCATCTTGGTGTTGCCAGGATAGCTACTGCTCATGCATATAACGCGCAGTTGCACCACAAACTTTAGCAGAAGGAACCGAGGAGAGAAACCCCCACTAATAATAACGTCCCATCAACGCTAATTGAATACCGTGTCTTGTATGCATGGGTAACATTGGATGTACGTAACAACTCTTAAATCTTTTGTCTAGCCGATGGAACAACCTGCCGGCATGATGCGAGACATTGAGCTTTGTTAGTTAGGTGCGGCGTCATTTCGCCATGGCGTCCGTCTGGCGAGCCAGCGAACGCACCAACCAAACCCTATCTATCTATCTATCTGTCTAGAGGAGCTATCTTGCCCATCACTTGGTTCGGTTATGGCCATGGGGCTACTACCATCGTCCATAGGGCGGAATGTTGCTCGAGCTTGTCCCGCCCACAAGCCAAGCAACCAAAGGCAATGGGAGAGGATTGCAGCAAAGGCAGGCAGAGCCATCGATATCTTCTGGATGGTGAGCAAAAGGAGGGACACACACTGGTACATGCCTACACGTCGTCTCCCTGTTGATGATCTCTTGTACGTGCGCACTGATCGACCTTGTTTGCAGATGGTGTGCTATTTCAACTTTGAATAGATGATTTTTTTTCTTTTTAAAATGAGATCCATGGGTACTAGCATTCAGGACATATTTTTATAGAAGGAGCCCACCCAAATGAGATCGTGAAAATTTGCTCACGATGGGCACGCCACGGTAATTAAGACTGTGGATGCACATGGCAATGGTGCCATGTCTCCTCCTCGGATCTGATCTAATCTAATCCTGTGCCACACACTAAAACATCACTTGCCATTATTCCCGACACATGCACACACTACTTGCTGACATTTACGCCCATTGCTTTCAAAAGAAAAGAAAAGCAGGACGGTCGATGAACAGCGTGTGGTGAGCTGGATTTTTACGGTCCAATGACAAAGTCACAATGACCTGCGGTGAGCTTCATCAGCAACAAGTCGTCAAGTCAGCATGGTCGGCTAATAGTCTTATGAGATATGATGAGACCAGTGGATTATCTTTCTGATGTTTCACTGGCTGGACATTCATTATTGGTCGCAGCAAGATGACAGCAGGTAAAACATGGCCGGCGACGGGCACGCCACGGTAATTAAGACTGTGGATGCACATGGCAATGGTGCCATGTCTCCTCCTCGGATCTGATCTAATCTAATCCTGTGCCACACACTAAAACATCACTTGCCATTATTCCCGACACATGCACACACTACTTGCTGACATTTACGCCCATTGCTTTCAAAAGAAAAGAAAAGCAGGACGGTCGATGAACAGCGTGTGGTGAGCTGGATTTTTACGGTCCAATGACAAAGTCACAATGACCTGCGGTGAGCTTCATCAGCAACAAGTCGTCAAGTCAGCATGGTCGGCTAATAGTCTTATGAGATATGATGAGACCAGTGGATTATCTTTCTGATGTTTCACTCGCTGGACATTCATTATTGGTCGCAGCAAGATGACAGCAGGTAAAACATGGGCCGGCGACGGGCACGCCACGGTAATTAAGACTGTGGATGCACACGGCAGTTTCCGGGCAAAAAAGAACCATGAATTTGCACAGACGGCTCTGTTTATCATCTTCTTGACTTCTTATATTTCGCTCAAGACATGGAAAATATTTGGTCATGGTCTCTTAGTGCAGCCCGTGGCAAACCGTACGTACCAATCAACATGACCGTCACTAGCTTATCTAGTTCTCTTCCTCCCTTGTCACATGCAGTAAAAAAACTGCAGAGGAAATTGACAGTCTGAGATAAGAGGATGTAAATAAAGAGTCCCGCTTCAGTACAGCCCCCCATAAAACGTATAAAGGGGCAGTATAGACTTTTCACATGGTATTCCTACTTTGTATGTATGATGCCCTACATACCCCCGGACTGGGCCGGCCCATGAAGGTTTCGCCAGTAGAGACCGCACGCATACAGTACGTCAGCGATCTAATGTGTAGATTGGAATAAAAAGCGAACTCACAATGACTCGAACTCTGCACCTCTAGCCGACAAAATATTTTTTTTTGAAAGGGCTAGCCAACAAAAGATAGTACCGAGCCAGTCACCCTGAGAAGCTTTGGTGACAAAAACTGAGCGCGCCCGTTAAACAACTGTACTATACAGAATCTGGCCAGTTTTTGAATCTCTTTCTCTTTTCTTGGAAATTGTGAAAATTCTTTAAAACGCAAGTAATGTCTAAAAATCCGACAGTTGTCTGAACCACTCTAATAAACTTTCAAAACTCAATTATTTTTAAAAAAGTGCCTTTTTTGACATATATTTTTTAGATCCTGAACATTTTCTGAAAAAATCAAAAAAAATGGAATTTAGAGAACAAAACCTGTTAAAAGAAACATTTTCGAAATATTGAATTTTTCAAAAGAGCGATCAGTTTTTGAAATTCCCAAAAAGAATTAGTTTTGAGAAAATATGAAAACAGGACATTTTTTCATAGTGTGAACAGTTTTCAGAAAACAAGAACATTTTTTAAATTGTCGTATATTATCGGAACTTATGAAAACACGAGCATTTCTTAAATAAAAAAACTAATAAATAAATATTTTTAGAAGTCGTTATTAAATTTTTAAAGAAGAATTTTTTTTCTGAATTTTCCAATTTTTTGAGAAAACGTGAATGTTTTTAGAGTTTGAGAAAACTCCAACACGGCATCACTTTTTAATAATCAGAAAAAAAATTAGAGAACATGATTTTTCTGGAAAAACATGTACATTTTTTAAATACTAAACAACTTTTTAAAACGTAAAAATATTTTTGAAATTTAGAAAAAAAAAGTCACAAACATTTTTACAAAGAAAAATAAATATAAAAATAACAAATAAACAAAAAACAAAAACAATGAAAAAAACAGAAAGCAAAAGAAAAAAAAGGAAAAAGAGAGAATAAAACTGGAAACACTGTAAAATAAAAATTACAAAACTAGAAGGGTAGTTCCTACGCTATCTGCAGAAATGGCCGGCCTAAACACGTGAGAGCATGACACAACTTACAAACGGTGTCAGAATTCGTTAAAACATGGCATAGGTGCCTACCATGGGCGTAAACATCCGCTGACAAAATTTAGGAACATTTGAAGAATGTCCAAAACACAAACATGTTCAATGGAGGGTGGTTGGGTAGGCCCAGAAGATTCTTTGTGAGAGCATGCTTGTTTCTCGATATCCTTGAAATGAACCCAATTTTTTTGATGTCCTTATATGACCAATTCAAGGCATCATGTCAAGTTGTTTTGGTTTCCGACAAATTTTGCATTTTTCGGAGTTTTCTCGGTTAGAAAAGACCGATAAATGGCCGGATGTGTCACAACTTGCATACAGTGATGAAAGTCGTTCAACCTTGCATGCATGCCTACCGTGGGCATCCCACCTTCTTGCAAAAGTTGGGTCATTTTAAGATGTCCAAAAACAGACGGTATTCGACGAAGGGTGTTCGGGTTCATTTGAAAGCATGTTTTTTTTCAACGACTGTCAAATGGTCCAAATGCTTTCGTCCAGCTTCTATGACCAACAATGCATCATGCCAAGTTGTTTGGATTTTTGACAAGTTTTGCATTTTCTGAAGTTTTCTTGGTGACAAGGGCTGATAAATGGCCAGAAGTAAACGCGTCGGAACTTATTAATACCTGACATGAATGGCTCATATGTTTGTGGTAGGCTGCTTCAAGAAGTTGGGAGCATTTATCCATAATCCAAAGAAACACCATTTGAAAAGAGTGTGCCACACAAGGCCTCCCTGAGCATGTTGTTTTTCCTAATTGGTTGCTTCTGTTAATTGCAATTTTGTCATTATCAATCAATATGAAGATTTTCTTATGTCCTAACCATTTATTGAAATTTCTCGACAATTTTGAAATTTCAAATTGTATATGAAAAATTACATACTTGAACACTTTTTTTTCCATAATTGTAACGAAATGGCAACAATTGATGAAAATTGTAAAACCTGTAATTTTTTTTAAATTCATATTTTTTTATTAAATGCAAACATTTCTAAAATTTGTGAACTAAAAATCCAAAACGGACATGTTGTGAAATTCCATAGCATATTGTCTAATTGTAAACTATATTTGGAAAAAAGGATCTGGTATTCTAAACAAAATTTGAAATGTTTGAACAGGTTCCAAAAAGAAGAATAAAGTTCAAGAAGGAGAAAAATGAATTAACAAAAAAGAGAAGAAGAACCAAAAAATAGAGAACAAAAAATAGCTTATGCCCTACAAAACAAAAACATGTATTCAGAAAATGTTCGTAATTTGGAAAAAAGTTTGTGGTTTCAATGCTCGAATTTTTTTTAAAAAAATGTTTGTGTTTGTCAGTACGCGACACATCTTCCACGGACTTGCTAGGATTGAGTCCTTGCAGTCACCCATTTCTTTTTGCTTTGATTTAAACGCGAATAGCCCACCGGACGGAAAAAAGCTACTAAAAATTAAAGTGCAATAGTAGGAGCTAGATCCTTACCCCTCGTGGCCTTTACTGGCACAAACAGCAAGTACGCCAAATCATCTGAATAGTAATAGTTTGCATAGGTATCTTATATGATCATTTGGACAGATCAAATTCGAATATTTTAAAAACAAAATTGTCCGGTAGCGTATTTTCTCGGGGGTAATGGAAAATCCGGTTTCGACCGGTTTTCCAAAAATTCGTCCGAGAAAAAACAATCTAGTTACAGTACGTCAATTCTATTTGATGTAACATGGCGCGGCATATGTGTCACCAAATATAGTTTGTCCGACTGGCTAGCGTCCTGTTCACCAAACGTCGTGGTTGTGTGTTCGATCCCTAGTAGCCCAAAAGATCTCGATCCCTAGTAGCCTGCGTTGTTTTTTGATTTTCGATGCCTTCTAAGAAAGACCATCCTACCTTTTATTACGAAGGGGTATCAAAAGATCTCGATCCCTGGTAGCCTGCGTTGTTTTTTGATTTTCGATGCCCCGCTACAGTATACACTCACTAATGGGCCGGCCCATGGCGGACTTTCTCGGGGCTGTCTTTAATTTTATAGCGCGAGGGACGTATTTCTAAGAAAGACCATCCTACCCTTTATTACGAAGGGGTATCAAAAGATCTCGATCCCTGGTAGCCTGCGTTGTTTTTTGATTTTCGATGCCCCGCTACAGTATACACTCACTAATGGGCCGGCCCATGGCGGACTTTCTCGGGGCTGTCTTTAATTTTATAGCGTGAGGGACGTATTTCTAAGAAAGACCATCCTACCCTTTATTACGAAGGGGTATCAAAAGATCTCCTCCGTTGATGTGTTTAGGGGGGGTTGTACCGAAGCGGAAGTGGTAAATTAATTAATTAAAACGATTGTTCTAGGGCAGTTTTGGTGACCCTTTATTATAGCAGATCGACGACGATCACTAGTAGAAAAAGGATCAAACGTGAAGCACATTAGTGCCGGTTTGAATTAGAGCCGGCACTAATGTGCACATTAGTGCCGATTCGTGGCGGCGATCAATAGTACCGGTTCGTGGCGAATCTTTAGTATCGGTTCATACCACGAACCGGTACTAAAGAGGCTGTGTCAGCCTGCGGTCAGGCTATGGCCCCACCATCACCATTTAGTGCCGGTTCGTACCACGAACCAGTACTAATGAGGTTATGGTAAACTGTTTTTAGTCCCACCTCGCTCCCCTAACAAGGCTTTTACCACCTTAAATATGTTACTTCTCAAACTATCACAAGCACTTGATCTTCATTGAACTCTATGTGTAGAATTTGCGGCCGTAATATGAGTCTTCATCGGTTTAAAAATCGTTGATGACTCATATTGACAATTCAGATTGTACACACAAAGATCATTGATGATCAAAGTATTTTTGATGTATAAGAGATCATATTGACAATTTAGACTGTAAAGGAATATAAAATCATGATCTAAATGCTCTTATATTTTTTGCATTCAGTATACACCATTCAAAGCGACGCCATCAACTTTCAACCGTTTATGCCTTCATTTGCTATTTTTCATGCATTTAATGATTTGTTTTGAGAACTAAATGACCTGGAAATTAAAAAGCACTACAAATGAACTCTGAAAAAGTTGAAACTTGGTATGGTATCATCATTTCACCCACATAGATTGTTCAAAAAAATAGAGAGGATTACGGCAAAAACTGGATGCACTTCGTTTACAAACTGAACAATCTCTTTCGAAGTATTCCGGTTTCTGACGAAATTAAACTCATTTGTTACAAAGGCATTTCATTTTTTTAAACTTATTACAACTCCAGACTTTTTGTGTATTCAGTATGCACCATTCAAAGCGACGCCATCAACTTTCAACCATTTCTGCCTTCATTTGATATTTTTCATGTATTTAATGATTTGTTTTGAGCTAAATGATACTAAATTTTGTGCAGGCAGCGCACCACCTTTACTACCGGTTGGTGGCTCCAACCGGTACTAAAGGGTGACCAGTACTACAGTTGCTTAGTAAGCTCTTTTTTAGTCCCACCTCGGCAAGAGAGAGGGACTAGGAGCGGTTTATAAGCCCTGAGTGCAGAGACGATGAAGAAGAGGCTCAATGCTCACGTTGCTTAGCTTCAAGCCTTCAGGAATATGGTAGATTGCACGGAGCTATGCGCAGTGCAGTTTACACTATTCCGAAAGGCTTGAAGCAAATTAACGAGCATTGCACCTCTTTTTTATTTTTAATAACTTATTACAACTCCGGACTTCTTCTGTTATGGCAAAAACTAATTGCACGTCGGCATTTCTTTTTTTTAAACTTTGGTTATAACTCCAAACTTTGACCATCAAGTTTTGCAGAAAAGAAAAAATTAGCAGAAAAGAAAAAAAAACTATAACTGAAAAGAAAAAAACTATATAAAAAAACTACTCAGAAATAAATAGAACAAAATAAATATAGCAGAAAAGTAAAAACTACTCAGAAATAAATAGAAGAAAAATAAAGCAGAAAAGAAAAAAAAAATATTTGCTATTTTTCAATCGTTTACAAAATGACCGTGAAATTAAAAATCACTACAAAATGATCTCTGAAAATGTTGAATTTTGGTAAACTAGATGAAAAACTACTCATAAATAAATAGAAGAAAATAGATATAACAGAAAAGAAAAAACTATACAAAAAACTACGCAGAAATAAATAGAAGAAAATAAAGCAGAAAAGAAAAAAAACTATAAAAAAATTGGGGCGCTGTCTGTGGGCCTGCTAGGCCACGGGCGTGCAATTACATGCCTTAAAGGCCCATCAGACTCACAGGGCAGCTCGCAGAATTTAGGCCCACAAGCCTGCTATATAAAGGAGTTCGAAGAGATAGCCGCGGCTGGTTTTATAAACCAGTGCGGCTGCCCTTCGCTAGGCGAGGTGGGACTAAACTTTGGGGTGGGTCCAATGGTACTAAAGACCACCCTTTAGTACCGGTTGGAGCTACCGATTGGTGGCTCCAACCGGTACTAAAGACCACCCTTTAGTACCGGTTGGAGCCACCAACCGCTACTAAAGGTCTGCTCTTCCCGCCTCTTTGCCTGGCCAAAGTTGGCCTTTAGTATCGGTTGGTGGCTCCAACCGGTACTAAAGGCCTCTTCTATATATACAACACTTGCGAAAATTCAGTTAGATCTCCCCACTTCTTTCGTCTCAACCTCTCGCGCCCGTCGCCCGTCGTCGTCGCCGCCGCCCGTCGTCCGTCGTCGTCGTCGTCGTCCCCGCCACCGCCCGTCGTCGTCGCCGTCTCGCGCCGCCGCCCCGAACGCCGCGCACCGCCGCCCCGAACGCCGCGCACCGCCGTCCGTCGTCGTTCCGCCGCGGTCCCGTACGTACGTCTCTCGCTCTCCTCGCGTACCCGCCGCGCCGCCGTCCGTCGTCGTCGCACCCGGCCCGTACGCCGGCGCCCCCGCTCGTACGCCGACGCCCCCGCTCGTACGTACGGGGCGGCGGCGTACGGGGCCGCACACACACACACACACATATATACGTACACACACATACACACACACATACGTACACACATATATACGTACACACATACACATACGTGCACACATAGATACGTACACACATACACACACACACACACATTTTTTTACTTATTTTCTGTTTTTTAGAAAAGTTAATTAGATGATCGAATGTTAGATGAATTAGCTAGATAGAAAATTGTCGAACTAGAGATTTGAACTAGTTGAATAATTAATATAACTAGTTTATTTTTAGTAAGAAAATTGTCGAACTAGTTTATTTAGGTATATGAGATTTGAACTAATTCAATAATTAATATAACTAGTTTATTTTTAGTAAGAAAATTTAGGTATCTGAGATTTGATGATCTAAGTAAAATATTATTTGTTAATGCGTTTTTCTGTTTATTTAATTTTTTATATATTTTGAGTTTATATAAATGTTAGATTAATGTCGAATGTTAGATGAATTAGATAGAAAAGTTAAATATATAGTAATGTCAATTGTTAGAGATGAATATAGTTAGATATATTAATGTCAAATGTTAGATGAATATATATTTGGCTAGATATGAATTAATGTTAGATAGTAATAGGTGTTTAATGTTTCACCTATATGAACATAGGAAATGTCATCTGACGACGAAAAAGAGTTCATTATGTGCGAACACTGTGAAGACCAGCGCGGCCTGTGCGACAGAAATTTCCTTGTTGATGGTAGGCGCTTCAGCATCAAGCTGGATGAGACATTTGAAGTTGATACAGTAAGTCACTTTGGCAATTATTATTTGAATGCAAAACTTATGCTTCATTTGCTTCAACTTATAATTTGAATTTTTCACTATTCTACTAGCGCATCCCCTGCCATACAAGAATTTTTGTCTTGGATAAGATAGGTTTTAGTGCTATAGATGATATGGAGGTAAAGAGAATTTACTTGAAGACGGAGCATGTGTATACTTTCAACGTCAAATTATATAATGGAGACACATACACCCATTTTGAATGCAAAACTTGGCAAGCACTATGCAAGGCTTATGCATTTGAGCCTGATATGGTTATCACCTTTGATATTCGTCCGGAAGATGATATTGAAGGTAATATAGACATCTGGGCCGATGTGCAAACGCCTTCAGTTCTACCATTATGTGAGTTTTTCTCAACCATGCATGCATATGTTTATGTCTTTGATACAGTTTATTCAAAAATAGTTGACAACTAATTTGTATTGTCAGCTTATTTCGGTTCAAGCAAACATGTCCGGCGCTTGGTAGACAGGACCTACTACTGCCTCGGGGCTCAACTAAACTGCGAGGAGATAAGTCATTATGTTTCATGGCTTGAGGATCTTAATAGTGTCAAGACAATTTTTTTCCTGAACTTAGAAATGTTAGTACTCAAAACGTGCGACCAATGGTGATCGTATTGAACTACGGTCACATCTATAATCGAAAGATGGTAATATTGTAACTATTTGTGCTTAATTAGTGCATCTTTTGCATACATTATTTTTGAAGCTAAACTTTTATTGCTTAGTATATTAATTATTATATGATGTTCTTCAACAGGGACTTCCGATGACAGTTGTGCCTCAGTGGATCGAGACTAAAGGTGACATGTCAATGGTTAGCTTACGGCCAAGATATCCTACATTGCACATGAGTGCATTCAGGATTTCTGAAAGCGAAGAATGCTTAATAGTGAAAGATTGGAGCAAAATTGTTAACGATCGCAGAGAAGTACTAGGGGGCAGCAAGGAGAAGCGCAACCCAAGATTAGGAGACAGATTCATATGAATGCTCCAGTATGATGAATCAGGAGAGCTATACATGTTCTATGCTATTCTACCTGAGAGGGAGCAACAGGAGTAGCTAGCTACTAGTTTATGCTCTTAATTAGTACTTGTCTCATGTCCGTGTCCTGAACTTCGATGTTGGTGATTATTATGTTGAACTCGATGATATCTTTGCTTCTGTTACAAAGTGAATGTTTCCTCTTTAAGCTAGCCAGTGTTGATGATGATTAGATAGCTAGCGGTAATGACTATGATGATTAAATAGTGGTATAATTAGACGATTATGATGATTTTTAGCTAGCTAGATTTTATTTATTTATTTATTAATATGCGATGATGATGATGATGATGACGACGACTACAACTCATTATAACGTAAAATTATCCTAAATTAAATTGATAACACAAATTTAATTTAAAAATAAAAAACAAAACAAAAACATTTAGTACCGGTTGGTGTTACCAACCGGTACTAAAGGGCTCCCGCCCCCCGGTGCTGGCTTGTGCCACGTGGTTTCCCTTTAGCACCGGTTCGTGCTGAACCGGTACTAAAGGGGGGGGGGGACCTTTAGTGCCCACACTTTAGTGCCGGTTACTAAACCGGCACTAAAGGGCCTTACGAACCGGTGCTATTGCCCGGTTCTGCACTAGTGGATGGATGCAGGTGCACCAGCATTGTCTGTTGGCACGGGGCAGGTGTCCTGACCCGGCCATGAAGACCAGTCTTGGATGGATATAGGCAACAAGTTTAACAACTCACACGCATTCGAGGCTTGCACGGCAGGGTTGGCACCTGACATTCTCCAGCAACGAACATACCAACCTTCACAAAAGCTCCCAACAAATTCCAGCTTCCACATGCATTGTGGTGCATACTCAAGAGGGGTATAACTTTCTCCTCTTCTATAAAGCTACGGTACGCCTTTGGCGTACCCTTGAAAAAAAGAGGGGAAAAAAGTCCAATTATGTTGTGTACAAATATCCTATCAAAAAGCTATATGCGAATTTTGCTTTGTTTTGGGATACCGATTTTGAACCGCGCCCAGACTCGTATCCATAGACTGGACCTACTTGCGGTGCGAAACAAAACATGTATGTGAGGATGTGCATGAAATATTATACTGTTGAGGATCTTTAGGTATATTTGACAAGAGTTTGCAGGATGGTTAGCGTGTTTCTGTGGCTAGAGTTTGTATGACGTTTTAGATGTTGTTACATGTGTTTGAAATTAGACAATAAAATTTAGAGTATGTTTTGAGCGCTAAATTAATATGACTTACATTAGGATTGTCTTACGTATGTTTGTTCCAGAGTTCACTTAAATTGCATATACTAAGCACATTCTAAATATGTATTCCCTATCCATATTACTTATCACTGTGTACTAAATCAGCGACAAGTAATATGGATCAAATGGAGTATCATATTTATAAGGTCCATTAATTCACACCATGTATCGCTTTGAGCATTTTATTGTAGCCGATCAACTATAGTTATTGCTGTGAACAGTAAGGCCTAAGAGTTGACCCATAAAAGTTAGTTGTTTGAAGAATATGCCAGAAGTCAGAAATACGTCAGATGTCTTTGTAGATCATGCAACACCCTTTTTCTTATGAAGCATGACATAATATCTTAGAAGAACTCCGAAGCATTACCTGATATCCATGGTTGTCAAGCCTCATTCCAGTAATTTCTCGTAGTATTGTCTTTCTACAAAGAATTTGTTCTTCAATTGCCCCTTATTTTATTATATCTCCATCATTTTCTATAAACTTTGTCCTCCAAGTGCCTACAGAAAAAGAAAATGTTCCACATGATAAGTCATGCTTTTTGGCAAAAATAACTTAAAGATTGTGTTTCATACCAAGCTACTAAACCTTGCTTCATCAACAGTCAAATTGTTAGCTTTTTTCTATGCGTGTGGAAGTAACATAATGGGTTGTAACATAACTTGCTCTTACCTTTGAATCTATGTTTCGGTTGTAGAGATAAGTAAGGGACAATTGCATTCTTGCCCTTAGTTGGTTCCTACCCAAGGGTTTTGCCTCTACTTTCCGACTCTACTCAGTTTTGGCCCTTAAAAAGAATTTTAGGTCGCCCGAATGCCCTTCCATCATCGTGCCATACGGTCAAAGGCATTTGCCTTTATTTTGGACTAAAATGCCCCTGGTAGCTGGCAGAGGTGTTTTGTCCCGATGGTTGGCGAGTTGAGGTTCAGGCGGCGGTGATCCTGCCAACTGGCATGAGAAGAGGACCATCTGGCTGCTCGGGCGAAAGCCTTGCTCTGACTTGCCAGATATGATGACGTGACACCTGAGGGAACCACACACCTTCTTGGAGGCATCATCGCATGCCCTTCTTCCTCACACTCTGTGGAAAAACCTAGTTTTAGGTTCCTAGAATGGACAATGGTGGCGCTCCTGTGTCACTGTCCTTCCCAGAGATATCGTTTTAGAGTGGATTTCGTTTGCTGGTCTTGTCATTGCTTGCTGTGGGGATGCTAGGGCGGCGTCCATGGATTGATGTGGTGTGGTATCCTGCTTGGCGATGATGTCGGCTTCGAGCATCTTTGATAGTCCGTTTCATCGGGCGTGTTCGACGGCCGTTGTGTCTCACCATGTCTTTATGAAGTCTCAGCTGTTGAGGAGGAGCCTTCGCACCGACAATGACACATGATGCTTGGTTCATGTCGGTGCTTGCTCGACACAGGCTCCGTGCTTTTCTCTTGCAATGTTCATCGACAGAGTCAGAGCTGACTGGTTGCCGACTCATGTTGTTGACAGTTTTGCATAAATCGGAATGGGTCTCATCATCTGTCTGCTGCGAGGGCTACGTTGGTTGTCGTCGATGGTGGAGTCGGAGTCACGGGCTTGTAGAGGAGTGATGACGATGACACTGATTGTCAACGTTGACGGGACTTTCTCCTTGACGCTGTGAGTATTTGTGTGGGTAGTCATGTCAACTGGGTGTCCTGTTGTTGCGGATTTGTTGTGACACCTTTTGTCCGGTTTTCTGCTGATTAATCAGGAAACTCTTTTATTTCTTTTTAATGAATCGAGATCTTCATGACCGACTTTCAAAAAAAAGAGCAACCACAGGACTGTTTTCCCAGCCGCTACGGTGTCCGCACGCCTAAATTCAACTCATGGGTGACAGAATCATCGCCGGAATTGCCTGGTCGTGCAAGTTGACATGAGCCAGGAGCTGTTTACCCGTATACATCGATCGAGGCAGGGCTCTGGTCTTCGACCAATTAACACAGGTTCCTTTTTTTTGCGGGTGAATTAATAGAAGAAAATGACACTGATGCAATCGGCCCGGTGAAGGAGGGGCCGATCTCCAGACCTCCCGAGGCCCCCGCGTCGCCCCCGCTCGGGCGACTCGGGCGGGATCCAAAACCCTAGCCGCCAGGGGTCCCCTGTAACACCCTCGATGCGACTATATCTTCCACGTGTCGAGGCACGACTTAGAGGCATAATCGCATTGAAGGCATATGTCGCAAGTTAGGCAATCTTCACAACATCCCATGTAATATAAATCATAAAGGGGAGGTAACATAGTTGGCTTACACTCGCCACGCCAATCAAGTACATAAATAACATTACATCATCCAAACACTCATGGCCCGACTACGGCGCCAAAATAAAAGATAACCCAACATGCGACAACGGTCCCGTTCACCCCCAACTGGGCACCACTACTGATCATCAGGAAAGGAAACATAGTAACGTTGAGAGTCTTCGTCGAACTCCCACTTGAGCTCAAACGCGTCTCCTGGAGCGGAATCATCAGGCCCCGCATCTGGTGTAATAGTAATCTGTGAGCCACAGGGACTCAGCAATCTCGCACCCTCGCGATCCAGACTATTTAAGCTTATAGGTAAGGCAAGGTAAAATATGAGTGGAGCTGCAGCAAGCGACTAGCAAGTATGGTGGCTAGCTTATACGCAAAAGAGAGCGAGAAGAGGAGGCAAAGCGCGAGCGAGAAACTAGAGAACCACCTGCGCAAACATTACTCCAACACCGTGTCCACTTCCCGGACTCCGCCGAGAAGAGGCCATCACGGTAACACACTCAGTTGATTCATTTTAAATAATTAAGGTTCAAGTTATCTACAACCAGACATTAACAAATTCCCATCTGCCCATAACCTCGGGCACGGCTTTCGAAAGTTCAATCCCTGCAGGGGAGTCCCAACTTAGCCCATGACAAGCTCTCACGGTCAACGAAGGAATAGACCTCCTCCCAAGACGTTCCGATCAGACTCGGTATCTCGGTAATTCAAGACACTTCAACAGGTTAAAACAAGACCAGCAACACCGCCCGAATGTGCCGACAAATCCCGATAGGAGCTGCACATATCTCGTTCTCAGGGCACACTCAGATGAGCCAGACGTCGGGTAGGCCAGCCCAGAGTTGCCCCTGGTAGCCCTGGACATCGCTCGGTTGGACCAACACTCAGAGGAGCACTGGCCCCGGGGGGGGGGGGGGGTAAAAAAAGATGACCCTTGAGTCTGCAGAACCCAAGGGAAAGAAAAGGCTAGGTGGTGAATGGTAAAACCAATGTTGGGCATTGCTGGAAAAGCTTTAATCAAGGCGAACTATCAAGGGGTTCCCATTATAACCCAACCGTGTAAGGAACGCAAAATCCGGGAACATAACACCGATATGATGGAAAACTAGGGCGGCAAGAGTGGAACAAAACACTAGGCGAGAGGCCGAGCCTTCCACCCTTTACCAAGTATATAGACGCATTAAGATAACATGGCAATATAATGATATCCCAACAAGTAAATAAATGTTCCAACAAGGAACGGCCTCCAATCTTCACCTGCAACTAGCAACGCTATAAGAGGGGCTGAGCAAAGCGGTAACATAGCCAATCAACGGTTTCCTAGGACATGGTGGGTTAGAGGTTTGACATGGTAATTTGGGAGGCTTGAAGACAAGTGGTAGGCATCGTAGCAATGGCATAGCAAAAGAGCGAGCAAACTAGCATAGCAAAGATAGTAGTGATCTCGAGGGTATGATCATCTTGCCTGCACAGTTGTCAGAGTTGACTGGATCCTCGAAAGCAAACTCAACGGGCTCCTTGTTAGCGAACTCGTCTCCCGGCTCTACCCAACAAGAAAAACAAGCAACAAGGACGCAATCAACCACGTGCAAGGACCAAACAAGATGATGCAAAAAAATGATATGCTATGCGGGATGCGATGCGGAATGCATAATGCAAGATATGACAGGAAATGCAAGAACCTGGCCTCAATTTGGAAAACCAAGTGTGCCACTGGAAAGGTGAGATGAAATCGCTTGAAAACGATATAAAGAACGCCAGAATCGGAGTTATGGTTTGGAAATGGCAAGCGATTCAAAAATGGCACCGGTCTGCGATTTACAGCAAGTAGCCATCTAAATGCAATGAGATTAACATGCTACAGCACCCAAACATGACAGCAAGGGTAGTGGTCGAACGGAGCGGTGGAGCTGAGGTGGCGGGCTCCTATTGGTGGGAGTGAGGTGGCCGGCGAGATGGACACGTCCGGCGCGGCGTGGACGCGTTCGGCGGCGCGAGAGGAGAAGTTTTAGGGTTTCGGAGAGGGAGATCCGGATTTCGGGGAAGGGGTCTTTAAATAGGCATAGAGGGAGCTAGGAGAGTCCAAATGAGGTGCGGTTTTCGGCCACGCGATCGTGATCGAACGCTCTAGATGATGGAGCAGGTTTAGGTGTGTTTTGGGCCAAATTGGAGGGGTGTTGGGCTGCAACACACACAAGGCCTTTTCAGTCCCTCGGTTAACCGTTGGAGTATCAAACGAAGTCCAAATGGTACGAAACTTGACAGGCGGTCTACCGGTAGTAAACCAAGGCCGCTTCGCAAGTCTCGGTCCAATCCGGAAATGTTTAATCCCCACACATGAAAGAAAGGTAGAAATGACCACCGGAGGAGAACGAAACGCCGGAATGCAAAACGGACAACGGCGAAAATGCTCGAATGCCTGAGACGAACACGTATGCAAATGCAATGCACATGATGACATGATATGAGATGCATGACAACAATAACAACACACGGAGACAAAGACCCGAACTCGAGATAATAAATTAATTTAACGCCGAAAACGGCAAGAGTTGGAGTACAAATTGGGAAAATAACATCCGGGGTGTTACAACACTCCACCACTACGAAAGGATCTCGTCCCGAGATCTAGGACTGAAAGAACGCCGGGTACACAGAACGGAGGTGATCCTCGCGTTCCCAGGTAGCTTCATGGCAGGAATGGTGTGACCACTTGACTTTGAGAAATTTGATTGACTTATTGTGATTCTTGCGTTCAGTCTCTTCAAGAATAGCAACTGGGTGCTCACGATAAGAGAGATCTTCTTGGAGCTCAATGTCCTCGAAGTTGACAGTGCGGTCAGGAGTCTTGAAGCACTTTCGAAGCTGAGAGACATGGAACACGTCATGAACATTTGCAAAGTTTGAAGGAAGCTCGAGTTGATAGGCGAGGTTGCCTCTCTTGCTGACAATCTTGAAAGGTCCCACGTATCTGGGGGCAAGCTTCCCTTTGATACCGAAGTGACGAGTACCTTTCATAGGAGAGACACGGAGGTAAACATGATCTCCGATCTCGAAAGCCAAATCGTGCTGCTTACTATCATAGTAGCTCTTCTAGCGGGATTGGGCTGCTTTGAGGTTATCACGAATGACTTTGCACATTTCTTCTGCCTCTGTGATTAAGTCATTACCCAAAAGCTGACGTTCACCGGTTTCAGACCAGTTGAGAGGGGTACGACACTTCCTGCCATACAGAATTTCAAATGGGGCCTTGCCCGAACTTGCTTGAAAACTGTTGTTGTAGGAGAATTCAGTATAAGGAAGACAATCCTCCCACTTGATGCCGAAGGAGATCACACAAGCCCTGAGCATTTCTTCAAGAATCTGGTTGACACGCTCGACTTGACCGCTAGTTTGAGGATGGAAAGCTGTGCTGAAGCGGATGTTAGTGCCCATTGCCTTCTGAAAAGAATCCCAAAACTTGGATGTAAAGATGCTGCCACGGTCTGAAGAGATCACTGTGGAATACCGTGCAGAGAGACAATACGAGAGGTATAGAGTTCCGCCAATTGAGCTGCAGTGATCGACTCTTTGATAGGCAGAAAATGAGCCACTTTGGTGAGTTTGTCGATGACAACGAATATAGCATCATTGCCACGCTTGGACTTTGGAAACCCAGTCACGAAGTCCATTTCAATGTGGTCAAACTTCCATTCTGGAATGGCAAGAGGTTGGAGGAGACCTGCTGGCCTTTGGTGTTCTGCCTTCACTCTTCTGCAGACATCACATTCATTTCATGAATTGAGCAATCTCGCGCTTCATTCGAGTCCACCAATAAGCCTGCTTGAGGTCCTGATACATCTTCGTGCTCCCAGGGTGGATGGAGAGGAGAGAATTGTGAGCCTCGTTCATGATCACTTTACGAAGGTCACCTTTTGGTACAACAATACGATCCTCGAAGAAGAGAGTGTCCTTGTCATCAAGGCGGTAGCACTTGTACTGGCTCTTGGCAATCCCAATCTTCACCTTTTTCACCATAGCATCAAGAAGCTAGGTTTGGCGAATCTGGTCTTCCAAGGTAGGAGAGACTTGAAGGTTGGCGAGGAAACCTTGTGGAACAACTTGCAAATTAAGTTTGCGGAAAGCTTCACAAAGCTCGGGTTGATAAGGCTTGAGAATCAGAGTGTTGCAGTAAGCTTTCCTGCTCAATGCGTCAGCAATCACATTAGCCTTGCCTGGAGTATACTTGATACTCGGATTATACTCTTGAATCATTTCGACCCATCGAGTTTGCCTGAGGTTGAGATTAGGCTGAGTGAAGATGTACTTGAGACTCTTGTGATCAGTGAAAATGTCCACTTTTCTTCCCAATAGAAGATGTCTCCAAGTCAAAAGAGCATGCACAACTGCCGCCAACTCGAGATCATGAGTGGGGTAGTTCTTCTCATTAGGCTTCAACTGGCGAGATGTATATGCAACAACTTTCTTCTCTTGCATCAATACTGCGCCAAGACCTTGGAGAGAGGCATCACAAAAGACCTCGTACGGCTTGGATTCATCAGGCGGAGTCAGAACTGGAGCAGTGATCAATTTCTCTTTCAAAGTGTTGAAAGCAATGTCACACTCCGGAGACCAAACGTACTTGACGTGCTTCTGGAGAAGATTAGAGAGAGGCTTCGCGATCTTAGAAAAGTTTTCAAAGAATCTTCGGCAATAGCTTGCGAGACCGAGGAAGCTGCGGAGTTGCTTCACGTTCTGAGGAGGTTCCCAATTCACAATTGCAGACACCTTCTCAGGATTCACGGCAATGCCCTTGGCAGAGATGATATAACCAAGATAAAGAACCTCATCAAGCCAAAATTCACACTTGGAGAACTTGGCATAGAACTGATGTTCCCTTAGCTTATCAAGAACCAAACGCAAGTGCTTGGCATGATCTTCCTTGTTCTTGGAGAAAACCAGAATGTCGTCAAGATAGACCAAAACGAAGTCATTGGTGTAGGCGTTGAAGATGAAGTTCATCATGCGAGAGAAAGTCGGAGGAGCGTTGACGATACCAAAAGACATGACAGTGTATTCATATGAACCAAAGCTTGTCCTGAAAGCCGTCTTGGGAATATCTTGCTCACGGATACGAATCTGATGATAACCCATACGGAGATCAAGCTTGGAGAATACTTGAGCACCTTTGAGTTGTTCGAACAGCTCATTGATGTTGGGAAGTGGATATTTGTTCTTGATGGTCTTCTTGTTCACTGGACGGTAATCAACACAAAGTCGGTCCGTTCCATCCTTCTTCTTCACAAAAAGAACACCACAACCCCACGGAGAAGAACTAGGCCGGATGAGACCCATTTTCTCTTGAATATCGAGTTGCTTCTTCAGCTCCTTCAACTCTTCAGGTCCGAGCTTGTAAGGACGTTTGCACATAGGTTCCGTGCCAGGCTCAAGATCAATAACGAATTCAACTGGCCGGTGCGGAGGCATTCCTGGAAGCTCTTCTGGAAAGACATCTTGATATTCGCAAACGACTGGAATTTGAGAGATGGCATCCAATTCACCCTTCTCATTGAGAGAAAATAGACGGATGGTATTATCCCGAGTGGCAAAGACAATTACATCCTCAGACGAATGAGTCAATTGAATCTGCCTGGCTGAACTATCAAGCTGAGCCTTGTGCTTAGAAAGCCAATCCATTCTGAGAATAAGATCAATATCCGAGTTGCCAAGAACCACCGGAGAAGAGAGAAACTTGTAATCGTCCAACGTGATAGAAACATCTGGGGCAATAGCGCTTGCATTCATTAATTTACCCGGAGAAACAACAGATAACTGTCTAGGCAAATCTTGCAAAGGCAACTCATGCTTAGAAACAAATGGTCTCGAGATGAAACAATGCGATGCAACCATGTCAAAAAGAACTTTCGCAGGAATATCATTAACAGGAAGGTTACCCATGATCACATCTGACGAGTCCTCTGCCTGAGCTGCATTCATCAAGTTGACCTTGGCGGACTTGGGGTTATGCTTGACCACAGCTGTACTTGCCGATCTGACAGGAGGAGGAGGAGGAAGACGCCTCTGGTTGAAACACTTGTTGGCATAGTGACCCTTCTGTTGGCACTTGTTGCACGTGACCTCTGAAAGCGGACGGTGATACGGAGCACTCGATCTTGGAGGTTGAGACGAAGTCTTGTTCTGAAAGCCAGGGTTGGGTGGGTGGGAAGAACCACTGCCACCTTTGCTCTTCTGCTGATACGGCTGACGGAACGGAGGAGGAGGAAGCCAATACTTCTGCTGCTTGTCCACTTGAGTAGAGGAAGAAGAAGTAACATCTCTGACTCGCTTCTTGGAAGCATCACACCTCAACTGAGCAGCCTCTTGCTTCAGTGCCATGTTGTAGAACTCATCGTATCTCAAGGGTTCGAAGAGAACAAGAGCTAGCTGAATTTCTTCTCTGAGACCACCCCTGAACTGATATATCATGCTCTTCTCATCAGGGACGTCCTGCTTGGCAAAGCGGGCGAGCTTCTGGAACAACTTGTTGTAGTCATAGACAGACAAAGAGCCTTGCTTCAGGTTGCGGAATTCCTCACGCTTGCTTTCAACCACGCTTTGAGGAATATGATGAGCTCGGAAATCTCAACGGAAATCATCCCATGTGATAACACGTCCACCTCTGGAGTCCTTGTACTACTGGAACCATTCTGCAGCTTGATCTTTGAGTTGGAAGGAAGCGAACTTAACAAAGTCCTCAGACCTGACGTTATTGCACTCGAAATGCTTGCAAAGATCCACTAGCCAATCGTCAGCATCGGTTGCCTCAACACAATTGCTGAAAGTCTCTGGCCCGTTAGCAAGGAACTGGTTGAGTGAAGCAAAGTGATTCTGATTGCTGCCTTGATTCCCTTGGTTGCCTTGATTGCGCTCTTGAAGAATTTGCATGATCAACTGTGTGTTTGCATTGGTTGCGGCCATCACAGCTTGCCATGCCTCCGGAGGAGGGGGAGGTGGTGGCGGATCAGGATTCGGAGTCGTGCGTGTTGGAGGAGCCATCCTGAAGAGGTTGACCACCATTAGCACATAGACAGATAAATATTGAAGCTGAATCCAACGGAATGAAAATTGCAACATATAGTCTTCACATCCGAACAAAATGAACGAATGCATTCCTCTTGAAATGGTCACATATCCATAAATTGAGAAGCCACGTAGAATTAAGGTAGAGAAATAAATCAACAAGGTACGGATCAAGAACGAATAATCGGTAAGAAATCCCAATCTCAAACCAATATTCGTGGAAGAAGAACTAGAGCTACTAGAATTCCCACCTATGAAACTCCCGAACCTTTCCGGTTATGCAATTAGGTGTTGGGGATACAGGGGAAGCATAGTATCTCATCCAAACAAGCAATTCCTACATCCAGCTGTATCCATCCTTCAACACATAACCAAGAAACCTTCGGAAACCATCTACCTCAACCTTCGAAAAGCATCCGTTATACAAGTTATGGCGATACTCCCGAACTCCCGCCCCAGTACTGGGTGGCGTCGAGGTTATCTCACCAACAAACTGCATAAAAGAGACTTTCGATGTCGGCGTACTAAACTCAGGTATTCCAGAACTGCAACGATAAAATTATGATGACAACACCTCAGAGCTCAACTCCCCGGGACACTTCCACTAAACCCCTGACAGGAGGCACCAAGACAATGTTCTCATCATAAAACCATCGGAACGATTCCAAGATACCCGCGTGATCCTAAATTTTTTTTAGTGAAATTTGAGAAGAGAAGGGTCAAAACTCTACGTCAGGATGCCTTACCAGAGCGATGAGGAGACTGGGAAGTAAAAAGAATTCCTAATCTCTCCGATATATAATTCCTAAAAGACTCAAAAACATTTTTCTAGACACAACTCGGCCGCTAAAAACGATCAAGCAATGGGGCTCCTAAGGTCGGGGAAGGCTCTGATTACCAACTTTGTAACACCCTCAATGCGACTATATCTCCCACGTGTCGAGGCACGACTTAGAGGCATAATCGCATTGAAGGCATATGTCGCAAGTTAGGCAATCTTCACAACATCCCATGTAATATAAATCATAAAGGGGAGGTAACATAGTTGGCTTACACTCGCCACGTCAATCAAGTACATAAATAACATTACATCATCCAAACACTCATGGCCCGACTACGGCGCCAAAATAAAAGATAACCCAACATGCGACAATGGTCCCGTTCACCCCCAACTGGGCACCACTACTGATCATCAGGAAAGGAAACATAGTAACATTGAGAGTCTTCGTCGAACTCCCACTTGAGCTCAAACGCGTCTCCTGGAGCGGAATCATCAGGCTCTGCATCTGGTGTAATAGTAATCTGTGAGCCACAGGGACTCAGCAATCTCGCACCCTCGCGATCAAGACTATTTAAGCTTATAGGTAAGGCAAGGTAAAATATGAGTGGAGCTGCAGCAAGCGACTAGCAAGTATGGTGGCTAGCTTATACGCAAAAGAGAGCGAGAAGAGGAGGCAAAGCGCGAGCGAGAAACTAGAGAACCACCTGCGCAAACATTACTCCAACACCGTGTCCACTTCCCGGACTCCGCCGAGAAGAGGCCATCACGGTAACACACTCAGTTGATTCATTTTAAATAATTAAGGTTCAAGTTATCTACAACCGGACATTAACAAATTCCCATCTGCCCATAACCGCGGGCACGGCTTTCGAAAGTTCAATCCCTGCAGGGGAGTCCCAACTTAGCCCATTACAAGCTCTCACGGTCAATGAAGGAATAGACCTCCTCCCAAGACGTTCCGATCAGACTCGGTATCTCGGTAATTCAAGACACTTCGACAGGTTAAAACAAGACCAGCAACACCGCCCGAATGTGCCGATAAATCCCGATAGGAGCTGGACATATCTCGTTCTCAGGGCACACTCAGATGAGCCAGACGTCGGGTAGGCCAGCCCATAGTTGCCCCTGGTAGCCCCGGACATCGCTCGGTTGGACCAACACTCAGAGGAGCACTGGCCCGGGGGGGGGGGGTTAAAATAAGATGACCCTTGAGTCTGCAGAACCCAAGGGAAAGAAAAGGCTAGGTGGCCAATGGTAAAACCAATGTTGGGCATTGCTGGAAAAGCTTTAATCAAGGTGAACTATCAAGGGGTTCGCATTATAACCCAACCGCGTAAGGAACGCAAAATCCGGGAACATAACACCGACATGACGGAAAACTAGGGCGGCAAGAGTGGAACAAAACACTAGGCGAGAGGCCGAGCCTTCCACCCTTTACCAAGTATATAGATGCATTAAGATAACATGGCAATATAATGATATCCCAACAAGTAAATAAATGTTCCAACAAGGAACGGCCTCCAATCTTCACCTGCAACTAGCAACGCTATAAGAGGGGCTGAGCAAAGCGGTAACATAGCCAATCAACGGTTTGCTAGGACATGGTGGGTTAGAGGTTTGACATGGCAATTTGGGAGGCTTGAAGACAAGTGGTAGGCATCGTAGCAATAGCATAGCAAAAGAGCGAGCAAACTAGCATAGCAAAGATAGTAGTGATTTCGAGGGTATGATCATCTTGCCTGCACAGTTGTCAGAGTTGACTGGATCCTCGAAAGCAAACTCAACGGGCTCCTTGTTAGCGAACTCGTCTCCCGGCTCTACCCAAACAAGACAAACAAGCAACAAGGACGCAATCAACCACGTGCAAGGACCAAACAAGATGATGCAAAAAATGATATGCTATGCGGGATGCGATGCGGAATGCATAATGCAAGATATGACAGGAAATGCAAGAACCTGGCCTCAATTTGGAAAACCAAGTGTGCCACTGGAAAGGTGAGATAAAATCGCTTGAAAACGATATAAAGAACGCCGGAATCGGAGTTACGGTTTGGAAATGGCAAGCGATTCAAAAATGGCACCGGTCTGCGATTTACAGCAAGTAGCCATCTAAATGCATTGAGATTAACATGCTACAGCACCCAAACATGACAGCAAAATACAAGATGCTTAACAAAAGTCTAGCACTGAGCTACGGCCAATTCATCCATTAATAGGTTCAAACAAGCATGGCAAAAATGCATATGGCAAACAGATTTCAGACTTAGTGAAATTAACACTTGTCTGGAATTTCAGATCAGGTAGCACTCTTCGGAGCAACAAAACTACATGCTACAGGACCTGAACATGGCAAAGTAAAGCATGGCATGGAGCTACTCAAAGAGCTTAACAAAAGTCCCTTAGTGACCTTGAGCAAAAAGGGATCAGAAAATACAATTGCAAGCAAGTGAACATAGCAAAAACATAATCAGTTTTCAGACTTAGTGAAAAACTGACACATGCTGAAATATAACTCAAGTAGGCATGTTTACGAGCTCGATGCACTCACTATGGTGCAAGTCATGGCAAAACAGGCATACACCCATCAAGAAGGCACAAAATGCAAGCTAGAAATGGCAAGAACAATAGCATAGCGTGCACGGATCAACTACAACATCATCAGCAAAATTGCAAAACAAGTTGACAATCTGCCCAGATTCACGAAGTAGCAAAAGTAGAGCTCGATTGACTCAAGCTAGGGTGCTCCATAATTGCAAACAAAGACATGGATGGATAGATCACTACAATATTAACAAAACATCCTTACTGATCATCCTCAAAAGAGGCACGGATCACTAGGAAACAACATGAACATATGGCATCATGAGATAAACAGCTCCAGGACTTAGTGAAATTGCTAAGTCCCTGAAAACAGAATTAGCAAGTGCACCACTTTGCAAGCTTACACAAGTCAGCACACACATCACAAAAATACATGGGTTGCACCTCTGGAAAGATGACAAAACCCTTAACAAAACACATGTAGAGCATCAGGGCATATCATGCACACATTAATCATGGCAAAAATGACAAAAACCTAAACGGATTAGCAGATCTGACAATTAACTCAAGTAGCCCTCTTCTAACAGCATTTCGGGCATCAAGATGAACTCAAATGAAAATGATGCAATGGAATGAAATGATGTACTCTCTGAGATGAACATTTTGATATGCTACATGCATGAATCGGAGCTACGGATGCAAAGTTATGATGCGACGAACATAGGAATATGGATCTGGGATTTTTGGACTGGTGAAAAAGAGGGGTCAACCCTAGGTTCTTCTCAGATCCAGATCGGGGCGCGGTTCCCGAAGTCCGCCGGAGTCTCGCCGGAATTGATGGATGAGGTGGCCGGGGACGCCGGAGAGGAGCTCGGGGAGGCCGGCGATGGCACCGCGGCGGCGTGGCGCAAGGACGGAGGCGGGGCGCGCCTCGGCTTGGCGGAGGAGCGAGCCGGGAGGCGGCGGCCGGAGCGGAGCTCGCCTTCGCCGGCGACAAGGAACTGCGGGGTGGCGCCGGTGGACTTGGGCGGCGGGGAAGGACGGCGCTGCAGGCGCGGGATCCGGCCGGCGCGCGAGTGCGGCGGCGGGCGGCTCCGGGCCCGGGCGGGCCTGCCTCGGGCCCCGCGGGCCGCGTCGGCGCGCTGAGGAGAGAGAGGGAGGCGGGGCTGAGGTGGCGCGAGGGGAGTGGTCGAACGGAGCGGTGGAGCTGAGGTGGCGGGCTCCTATTGGTGGGAGTGAGGTGGCCGGCGAGATGGACACGTCCGGCGCGGCGTGGACGCGTCCGGCGGCGCGAGAGGAGAAGTTTTAGGGTTTCGGAGAGGGAGATCCGGATTTCGGGGAAGGGGTCTTTATAGGCATAGAGGGAGCTAGGAGAGTCCAAATGAGGTGCGGTTTTCGGCCACGCGATCGTGATCGAACGCTCTAGATGATGGAGCAGGTTTAGGTGGGGTTTTGGGCCAAATTGGAGGGGTGTTGGGCTGCAACACACACGAGGCCTTTTCGGTCCCTCGGTTAACCGTTGGAGTATCAAACGAAGTCCAAATGGTACGAAACTTGACAAGCGATCTACCGGTAGTAAACCAAGGCCGCTTGGAAAGTCTCGGTCCAATCCGGAAATGTTTAATCCCCACACACGAAAGAAAGGTAGAAATGACCACCGGAGGAGAACGAAACGCCAGAATGCAAAACGGACAACGGGGAAAATGCTCGAATGCCTGAGACGAACACGTATGCAAATGCAATGCACATGATGACATGATATGAGATGCATGACAACAATAACAACACACGGAGACAAAGACCCGAACCCCAGATAATAAATTAACTTAAACGCCGGAAACGGCAAGAGTTGGAGTACAAATTGGGAAAGTAACATCCGGGGTGTTACATCCCATCTGTCCTCCCCTCCCTATAGCCCGGGGCTGATGGCGGTGGCGGGGGTCTTCTCTCTTGCCTGCGCCGTGCGGGCGGTGCGGAGCCCCGCGGCGTGGGTGGCACGGCCGATCTGGCCTGGCGACGCGGCGGTCCTGCCTTCCGGCGGCGGTGCGGCGGCTGCCTCGGCCAAGGGCGGCGATGGTGGGTTGCGGCAGTCGGCCTTGCCTCGGGCTGCGTGGCGGCGTTCGGCGGCGGCGGCCGGGTCTGCGGCGACACATCATCTGACCTCGGATCGGCGGTGGCGGCATGGATGGCCTGGTGGTTGGGTCGGCACCATGCGGGTTGTGCCCTCCGGACATATCTGATCTGGCCGGTGCGGCCTGCTACATGTGCGGCGGCTCAGATCGGCGGCGACCCGTGCACACAATACGTGATGGAGGTTTTTCGAGCGGATCCGGGTGAAAACCTTGTGCTCGGCTTGATGCCAAGACCGGCGTTGGTGGCACCCTGCGTTGTCATTACCTTCTTGAAGGCATCGCCGTGGAGAAGCTCTAGACCTCTATCCGCTACCTCCGGGGGGAACCCTAGATCAGTTGATCGGATGACGGCGGCGCGTTGGTGTCGTTTCCTCCTTGGGGGCGTCATTCTTGGAGGCGTACACGGGATCGAGGGACCAGCGGGCGCCTTTTTTGGTGGAGCGGTATTTCATCCTTCACATTGATGACGGCGGATCTCGGCGGCGTGGTGCAGTGGAGACTCGGCGCCCGATGCGCGGTGATGGACTAGCGCAGGTGGAGGTAGTTGTCTGGCGTCAAGGTGGCGTCGATGGCGGAGTGGCCTGACAAGGTAGAAGCCTCAATATCTACTCTGAAGACGGACCTGTGGAAGATGGCGACGACGACACATGTGAGTGTGTCAGACCAGTTTATGCCCCAGACCCGGTATGTGGCTCGGCTGGGGCTTCTGGCTTTTGATGATAGGCTTAGGTGAGTTGACCGGGTATTTGGCCCAGGTAGCACCTCTTCATCATATGAATATGAGTAGTGGCATATGTTGCTAAGATGGCGGATTCAGGCATATTGTTATAATACTTTGTAAGGTCTTAATAATCAATAAAGTGGCTGCATGCATCTCCCAGATGCAGAGGCCAGGGGTCATCCTCCTTTTTTTTTTAAATGCAATCGGCCCGGTTGGTGGATGGGTCCGTGCATTTTTGTTGTTGCTGACCATGACCAGAATCGAAACTGCCTACCGTATGATGATTTTTGGTACGATTTTGTACGACAAGAAACATGCACGTTTCTTGAGGTTTGAGCCCACACCACCAGATGAGTCTGGTCGTACAAAAATCGTATGAATTTCTGTCATACGTATAGCAGCTCTCGACCAGAATCTGAGTCATTCCTGCGACGGCATGGCGTGGACCATGGCAGTGTCTTTTACCGGATAGATAGATTACGATTAAGCCGCAGAGGCATGCAGCTGAACAGCAAAAAATGGATTCCTATAGCTAGTAGCTGGAACCTTTCTGCTCTGCTGCTAGCTTTGTCCTGTCCAGTGTACATACTCACGGAGTCACGGCCGCCACGAGACGAGCTTTCCAGCTTCGATCAAACCAAAAGAGCTCCCTCCCTCCCTCCAAGATACACTCATGCACTGGATACACTACACCACTTGCATGTACACACCAAAAAGGAAACTTCCTTAATTATATGTGGTTTTTCTACGGTGTCATTTAACTACTACAAGTACGATCAACCACCAAAGCTTTGCTCTTTTGTGGGTAGAAAGCACCAGAAGTCCATAGCTCGCTGGTTGTTCCATATACTGAAATGAAAAAAATATGCACGTAGAGGATGGACACAACTACATGCATGTAACATTTGAAACTTAAATATGACTGTGTACAAATAAAAAAACTGACCAAGGTTTAGGTAAGAGCATCTACATCCGGATTTAGCAAATCCGGCCCCCAAAAACGTCTGCGGACGCTCCCGGCCAGTGTCCTAACGTGTCCATTTGAGCCCTATTTGTCCATGCATGGGGTCATGCTTATCATTTTCTCCTTTATATGCCCGGCCATTTTCATGTGATTGGCGAGAAGAAAAGAGAGGAAGAAAAGAAAGAATAAAGAAAGAGAAAATGTGGCATGAGGTGGGTTGCGTCCTACATGGCGGAGTGACCGGACGCGTCCAGACGTGTATGCGAGCCCTCATATGATCCCATATTTGATCACAATATGAGGGTGCGGACAACCCGAACGTATAGGGATGATATGAGGAGTCCGGTTAGGTCATCATTTTTCTTCTCTCACATGTCCGGTGACTGAATGGATGCGTCTGCGATCGTTTGAGACCGGTTGTGCTCGGTGGCCCATTCTGCCTGGCGACACCACGCCACCTCGGATTTCCCTGCAGCAAGCTGCCGGGGACCATATGGGCAGGGGCTCGATGTCTTCTACCACGACCTCCACGTCCGTTGCCTCGTGGCCAGGAGATGCTTGCTGGTGAACTACAAGGTTGGGGGAAGGTGAGGTGAGATGCAGCCAGGGACGGGACCACCTCAGACCGGCCATCGGCGAGGCTACCGATCAAGGTGACGGCAAGGCGGTCGGGGCAGAGAGAGAGAGGAGGCGGAGAGGAAGGCGTCAGTTTGACCAAATAATATCCTACGTGGCAAGTGAGTAGAGAGAAAAACGCCGCCATGTGGACAATTTTGCACTCAAATCTGGTTTTGAAGAAAACTTACCCGGTTTTGAGACTCGAGGGACCAAATGTCTCCTAAAACTTGTTGAGGGATCAAGTGTATACTTTTGGTGAACTTGATGGACGAAAAACATACTTTTCTCTATGTCAACATTCATAGTATCAAATCAATATCGTTAGTAGTAATGCTATTCATCACCCAGGTTGCAGAATAAGTTATTCTTCACTCGAGGTAATCTTACGATCGCTTCATAAATAAATTATGTTTGGAATACAAATAGTTACATTCGTATTGATTCACTACGTAAAATATGGTATAAGAAAATAAAAAAATAGGTTATAAGACCAGAAATATCACATTTTATATATGTTTTTACGTTTGTAACTTTACGTAACATAATTTTTTTACAGCGAGTATATATTTTCTTACGTTCTCTTTTTACGTATGAAATAAGACAAAATTTATGAAACCTAAAAATGTGGTGTATTGACGTCAAAATAGCGGGGGGCGAAGTTAACTATTCCTCACCCAGGGTGACGAATAGCGCGACCCATATCGTTAGATTCATTATAAAATGTAATTTCATATTATATATATACTTGGTATTCTAGATGTTGATATTCTTCTATAAAAGTTTGGTCAAACTTTACAAAGTTGACTTAATACAAATCTTATACGCGAAGTATAAACGAACAAGGGAGTACAATCAGTTGAGTGTATCTGCTTGTCCTCTTGGCACAAGCAAACACAAAGCAGGGCGAGCACGCCGCATAAAGTTACAAACTTAAAGCTTTTCGGGATAGTTATGCTAATAGTACAAAGACAAAAGAAAGATGGACCAGCAAAGCCATGGGAGGCATTTCGCCATTAGCATAAGCAATCACGACAGTGGTACGACCGGAGCGCATGGCGGCGAAGCTAGAGTTTAGCCGGTAACCATGAAGACAAAATACAATCATTAATGTTCAGTTAGTAGTACTTTTGAAATGGATGTTCAGTAATCAGTATTAGTACTGACTAACGATTGTGCAGGCCTAGACTTGCATGAGACGCCCCAGCAGATCACTAATTGAGCCCATCATTATCACTTGAAAAGAAGCCTCTAGGCTCTATTGTCTATTCCATTGCGCTAGCAAACAGAAGCTAGGCTCCTCTCTTCTCCTTACCTAGTCTGAAATTGCCAAATAATTGCCTCTTCTCCAGCACATTTCAACAATAAACTAACACAACTAAGGCCACAATGGAAGATGATTTGCCCGTGCCACTGAAAAGGCCAACAAGGATATAGCAAGATAGGGGCCCCGGGTTATTGGCTCTTGTGGATTGGTGTAACCGAAAAGTTCAGAAGAATTGGTAGCGTCACTTTTCAATTATATGGTTCTTTTGGAGGAGGGACTCGAGGTCAGGTGTAGCAGCTGCATGAGAGGCAGCAGTAGTCAACTTCTCACCAACTAATTATTTAACATTTGTTCCATTCTTGTGTTCATCCTAAACAAGCAACGTCAGGGTCAGGTGGTTGCTACAAATTAATTAACCCTAATCATTGGCACAATTAGTTAATTAGAGTAGTAGTCGCACCAACTAGATTTGGTCTTAACTGTCATGATTGCATAATGGTTTCTTCAGACAGAGGTCATATGTCTTTCCATTCTCATAGTTCTAGTACATATGGCTATATGCTACTACTCCCTCTGTAAACTAATATAAGAGCGTTTAGAATACTATCTAAACGCTCTTATATTAGTTTATAGAGGGAGTACTTTTTATATGTTCAGTTATAGTTTAGACTGAAATTACTAGTACACTTGTGATACTATTTGCCATACTAAGTAACACAGTAGGGCCAGCAGCCATTACCAGTTGGGTTTGATTTGTGTGGACAAGAATGTTTTTTTCTTGGAGTGAACAAGAATGTAGCGAGTTAATGAATTTACAAAATTAAACGTAATGTGGTCGGACCGTGTGGTCACTTTTCACTTTATTAACATGTCAAATAACCTTTCGATCCAGTGATGGAGATATACACAACAATATTACATCTCCATCTAAATTTTTATTGAGCCCAGAACAATGCGTGTGCTTTGCAACATGATATAAATATTTAATATGTTAGCTTATGATTTATCTGCCCATATTAGAGTGATTGTGTAAATATATGTTTATCAAATCCTGCCCGTGGTTTACCTTATAATCCATGAGAAGTTTGGTAAGTAAGTTAAAGTGAAATTATTTCAGAAGATGGGTAATTAAGGTGATTAATTATCACACAGGAAGGTTGGACGAAGGGATGGTGGGAAGAATTACATTATTTTTTAGTAGTATATAGATATAGAGATGGTTTTTTTAGCGAAAAAGCCTAAGGCCATATATTAAGTATCAGATGTCTTTTCCCAGCAAAAAAATATCATATCTCCTTACAAACACATCTTTACATAAAAATAAAATTACATCCAAATTCTTAGGGGTGTCAAAGTATTTTTCCTCCCGCATAAATTGGCGGCGTGTCGTAAGCAAAGCTCGTTGCCGCCCTCTGGGCCTCCGTCTTGGCGCGGCAAACTTGTTTAAGCCAACGAGCTTGTAGAAGCAGTGGCTTAGAAGTCGTCAATGTAGACTCGAAGATGCCGGTAGTCGCAGTCTGTGTAGAAAACCGGCGCCCCAGAGAAGAAAACATCGAAAAGGGTCTCTAAAAACTCCGAATATCATGAGTGCCGGTCAAATCCAGACAAATATCTAGTGGAGACCAAAACCGACCGGATCCCGGAAGACCCGCCAAAAACACACCTCTAGATGACCTTAGTTGATGTTAAGCACACCAATGTAACGAGGTTAGGGTGGCAAGGACATTATTCCTACACTGGGACAACACCGCCGCCTCACTGCCCCAAACCAATCACAAAGACTACCTAGAAAAAACCTGAACCAAGTCGCCCACGTCGTTGCACGCCTGATCCGAACTTGAGGTCGAGCTCATTGCCGTCCAAGTCCATGCTACAGCGCCCTCTTCTCTAGTGACCTAGCCAAGCGGGGATGTCACGGAGGTCACCCCTGTGTTAGATCTGGGGTCCTTTGGGCACCGCCGGCACAACCAGCACCGTCGGCAAGCACTGCCAACAGAAGAATGCCACAGCTCGACCACGCATCTCCGTCGCACACGCCACAACAGCCCAACAAGCTCCCCGTGATTAGAACCTCCCCACCGGCGCTGGGGCCGCTCAGGCTTTGCCCAGGGACACACTCGACACACTCTGGCGGCGGTGAGAGGGGCGGTAGACATATTGGCGGCAAGGGTTTCAAGTCACCTCATGAGACCTCCTCGTAGCCCTTCATTTATGGAGCTAGTTACTTCCCTAAGAGCATCTCCAATAGAAGACGTAGATACAAAAATAACTACCTTTTGCATTTCCGAGGCCAAAAAACGCTGCTCCAACAGATGATGTAGATGCAAAAATATTTACATCTCCACCTCCCGGAGATGTATCCTATACCACTTCGTGGTGTAAATTTCCATCTCTAACTCCAAGAGATGTAAAATCACGTCCGCCCGCCAACCGCCCAACCGCCACTTCCCTCCCCTTCCGCGCGACCGGTCGCCGCCGCCCGACTCCGCCGCTGGCCAAATCCACTTCAAGTCGACGTCGCCAACCCCCCGCCCGATGGTCGCCGGGCCCACCACGACTTCGCCCCCTCGTCCCTCGTCGCCTGCCTCGTCGGCCCGCCGTCCGCAGCCGCCATTTCGCGCTCGCCCGCCCCCGAATCGAAGCTTCTCTGGCGGCTACTACTGGCCTAAACGCCTTCTTCGGCGGACACCGGGTCCGTCGCGACTTCGCCCCTCCCTGTCCCCCGCCGCCTGCCTTGCCGACCCGCCACCCGCAGCCGCCGATTCACTTTCGGCTGCCGCCGAATCGAAGCTTCTCCGGCGGCTGCGGCTGGCCTAAACGCCTTCTCAGGCAGTGGCCGGGCTCGCCGCGACCCCTCCCCCCCCCGGTCCCCCGCCACCGCCGTTGTCGGCCGATTACGGGCAGCCGCAGCCCCGTGCTGTCGCAACCGATTTGGCTTCCTCTCGACCTCCCCTACCCATTCCTCTCCACGTTGGCCGATCCGACCATCCCCGCCGGCCCCGGCGAGCTGCAACGGGAGCACGCGAGCTTTGACAGTTTCGACAGTAGGTTCAATGCACTAGTTTTACATCTTCAAATACAACATTTGTTGGAGTTGAAGTTTTACATCACAAATATACATTATCTGTTGGAGTTGGCTCTTTTTGAGATGTAAAAAACACTTTTTGGTGATGTAAATTATACAACACCTAGTTTTACATCTCCAAATTTGCATCATCCATTGGAGATGCTCTAAACAAGCAAGGCCAGGTAGGTGATACAATTATTTAACACTAGTCTTTGGCAGAAATTAGTTAACGACAAAGCTAAATACCTGCCGACTGGTCATTAGCGACAGGCACGCATGATTCGGATAGATCGCTAGCTACTTTTTTTTCGAGGAAGAAAAATAAAGCACCTGATGGGAATCAAACCCAAGACGCACAGGCTCCGCATGCTCCCTTCGACCAACAAGCTACAGCATCTTAATTGTTCAAACTGGAAAACATAAGAACTTAACCTTTTATACCTCATAGCATCAAAATAAAAGTTGTGCTAATTCCAGAATTTTTTTGCTGGGAGCTAGAGTCAACCTCCAGACTCAAGATTTGTGACGAGGGACATGATTTTTTTTTGAAGAATTTTTGCGTGATGTAGTACTTGTGCCAATTCCTAAAGCTCGACTGGAAGTTAGCGATAGATCTGTACGACCCGATCGTTGCTCGTTGTGGATCGCACGACCCCAAGCAGCCCGTCCGGATCGCCCGCACAACCCATGTATATCCCGACGCTGGCCCGTTCCCTCTTCCTTTTTTCCCCAATGCAGGCCCGTTCCCACTACTTTTTTTTCCTCACATCATCACATCCCATCGGCCCATGTTCCTAAATTAAGAGGACCATTTACCGATCGCATCCTTGCCCACATTCCAAAAAAAAATTGATAGCTTCCTGTGCTGGATAAGAATCGAACCCTATTCCTCAAGTAGTAATTTGTACGACACAAACCACTAGCCCGGCTTCAGACTTGCTGTTTTTGAAACAAGTTTACATGATACTTGTTCTTGGTTAATACGAATTTGAACATTAAAAAATAGTGGTCCGGTCAATGGTTTCCCCACTGACGTGATTCTTTTGACCTCATTTTTGTTGAAACATCCCACAATAATGTTGTGTGAATAACGTGGTCACTAACGCACCGCGAACCTGATAACTTACATACAAACACCCCGATAACTCACACATCACAGACCTGATAATTTTATGTACCCTAGTCTTGATAAATTTGTCGGGGGGGGGGGGGGGGGGTGATCAAGTATCCCTCGACAACTTTCGTGTGAATAGCATGGTAACTCACACATCGAAGGCCCGATAACTTATGCCCCCCGGTCCTGGTACTTTTCGTGAGGGAGGGGTGATGAAATATACCCTCGATAACTTTTATGTGAATTGCTCGGTAACTCACACCTCGTAGACCTGGTAACCAATGCACCCCAGTCTTTGGGTAAATTTGGTGACTCGGTGGGGGGACGGTGGTTGATGAAATATGCATTTTGGTAAATTTTTGTGTGAATAACATGATAATTCACACATTGCAGACCTGAGAACTTATGTGCCCCAGTCCTGATAACTTTGACAACGATGGTGAGGGGTTGGGGAGGGTTGTTGATGAAATATACCTCCGATAACTTTTTTTATCAATATCATGGTAACTTACACATCATACACCTGATAACTTGGTTTGGGGGGGGTCGATGAAATATATCCTTGATAACTTTTTGTGTGAATAACATGATAACTCACACATCTCAGCCCTGATAACTTATATGCCCCAGTCTTTTTGGTAAATTTGGTGACCATGTGGGGGGAGGGTGGTTGATGAAATATACCCTTGGTAACTTTTCATGTGAATAACATGATAACTCATACATCACAGTCTGATAACTTATGTGCCCCAGTCCTAGTAACTTTGGCGACGGTGGTGAGTGGTGGGGGAGGGTTGTTGACGAAATATACCTCCAGTAACTTTTTTGTCAATATCATGGTAACTCACACATCATAGACCTGATAAATTTGGTGTGTGTGGGGGGGGGGTGAGGGGTGGTGATCAAGTATACCCCGGTAACTTTCGTGTGAATAGCATGGTAGCTCACACATCGAAGACCCGAAACTTATGCATCCCGGTCCTGGTACTTTTTGCGAGGGAGGGGTGATGAAATATATCCCCGATAACTTTTATGTGAATAGCACGGTAACTCACACCTTGTAGACCTAATGTACCCCACTCGTTGGTAAATTCGGTGACTGGGTGGGCGAAGGGTGGTTGATGAAATATATGGTAATTTTTGTGTAAATAACATGATAACTCACACATCGCAGATCTGATAATTTATGTGCCCCAGTCCTGGTAAGTTTGGCAACGGTGGTGAGGAGTGCTGGAGGGTTGTTGATGAAATATACCTCGTTAACTTTTGTCAATATCATGGTAACTCGCACATCATAGACCTGATAACTTAGGTATAAACAATGCGGTAACTTTATACCCGAATAAAAATTTATTGAATCATACCCCGGTTCATTATGTGCAAATAGAACGGTAATGTATGCATCCGGGAGCTGATAACTTAGATATAAATACCACAGTAAATTTGACCCAGGGGGAAGAAGTCGTTTAAAACACATCTCCGGTCACTTCTATATAAATAACATGTTAATATACATATAACATAACTGATAACTTGACAGTAACTTTTGACCAAAAAAGTGATCAAAACATGTCAACACGAGATCTAGTTTTGAAGTTCTCATCGTGGTGGATTTTTTATGTGAAAACAAATTTTCAATCAAAAATGACAGTTTGAGCTATAAAACATCTTCGAAATAGTGAGGATTTATAATTACATCAGTTTTTTGTGCTCTACTATTTTTGCATGAGGAGAGAATGTTGGAGGAGCAATTTTTATGCCCCAGTAATTTCTATGTAAACATGATGGTAACTGACGTACCACACAGGTGATAACTTATTTAGCCTAGGTCTGGTAACTTTTCACCCGAATAAAAAAATTATCGAAACATACCAACATGGGATCTAGTTTTGAAGGATTCGTCGCGACGAATCTTTTATGTGAAAGCGGTTTTTCAATCGGACCAACGGTTTGAGCTACAAAACATTTTGAAGTTTAATTTCTAATGGAATCTTTGCTGACATCATCTTTTTTCTTATCTACATGCATGCATTGTTAATTGGGTTCAATAAGACGTGCACTCCATGCAAACCAAAGATATGTGTATGGGAGATTGCACCGCAACGCTGCATGCGAGATTGCACCTAGATGTGGAGCATTGTTTGCCATCGAAGGTAATCGTGCGGATCTGATGGTTAGCAACCAGTCGACTGGTGGTTAGTCGTTTCCTAATCTATATTTCTACCTTAGTAAATGAGAGCGAGAAAAAATGACCACAACACCTTTGACGAGGAGACAAAACCATTTGCTCCAAAAAATTTAAAGGGCCGATGCAACGTGTTTTGTACTTCATTTGTCTCTTTTTTGTAGTGATGAATGTTTTCTAGAGAAATAAATGTTTCACTCCTATAAATTTCGAACAACGGTCTTCTCATTTGTCATATCTCGGTAAATTATTTTGTAATGAGATTGATAATTATATGTACCACAAACCTGATAGCTTATGTACAAATATCGTCGTAGCTTTTTTTTGACAAAAAAATTCCTGCTGACTGTTCGTTAGCGATAGGCACGCACGCTTCGATTGCCATCGGATGCGCATCGAACGATCCCGCGAAAGCCTCCCGAGCACCACAGTTTCCTTTTCTTTTCTCTGTTGCATGCACGCACGATCCGCTTCTTGCTCTCCTCCCAATTCATTTTCCCCTCTCCAGATCTTTTTTCGTTCGAGATTTTTTCACGCAAAAATTGGTGTGAAAAAGAGAGGATTCGATCCTTGCACCACTAGTGAGCCAACTCAACTAGCCTACCACCTGACCTACGATCCCTTTCTTGAACAAAATAAAGTAAATGGGCTATTTAACATGTCTCCTCTACTACATATGCATAAAAACGAGTTAATTTAGTGTTCGATTTTTTCCGCGCTTAGGTACCCCGTTCCTGCTAACTTTCGTGTGAATAACATGGTAACTCATATTTCATAGACCTGATAACTTATGTACCCCGGTCCTAAAAACTTTGTCGGCGAGGGTGAGGGTGGGGGAGTTGTTGAAACATACCACAGTAACTTCTGTGCAAATAACATGATAACTCAAACATGCCGGACCTGATAACTTATGTACTCCAGTCCTGATAACTTGGTCGGCGAGGGTGGGGGTGGGGCAAGTCGCTGAAACATGCCATGGTCACTTCTATGCAAATAACATGATAACTCAATACATGGCGGACCTGATAACTTATGTACCCCGGTCCTGATAACTTGGTCGGCGAGGATGGGGGTGGGGCAAGTCGCTGAAACATGCCACGGTAACTTCTGTGCAAATAACATGATAACTCATACATGGTAGACCTGATAACTTTGTCGGAGGGGTGGGGGTGGGGGTGTCGTTGAAACGTACGACGGTAACTTCTATGCAAATAACATGATAACTCACACACCGTAAACATGATAAATTATGTACCAGTCCTGGTAACTTTGTCGGAGGGGTCGGAGTGGGGGAGTCGCTGAAACTGTTGGAAATATGCCCTAGAGGCAATAATAAATTAGTTATTATTATATTTCCTTGTTCATGATAATTGTCTTTATTCATGCTATAACTGTATTATCCGGAAATCGTAATACACGTGTGAATACATAGACCATAATATGTCCCTAGTAAGCCTCTAGTTGACTAGCTCGTTGATCAATAGATGGTTACGGGTTCCTAACCATGGACATTGGATGTCGTTGATAACGGGATCACATCATTAGGAGAATGATGTGATGGAAAAGACCCAATCCTAAGCCTAGCACAAAGATCGTACAGTTCGTATGCTAAAGCTTTTCTAATGTCAAGTGTCATTTCCTTAGACCATGAGATTGTGCAACTCCCGGATACCGTAGGAGTGCTTTGGGTGTATCAAACGTCACAACGTAACTGGGTGGCTATAAAGGTACACTACGGGTATCTCCGAAAGTGTCTGCTGGGTTGGCACGAATCGAGACTGGGATTTGTCACTCCGTGTAAGCGGAGAGGTATCTCTGGGCCCACTCGGTAGGACATCATCATATGCGCAATGTGACCAATGAGTTGATCACGGGATGATGTGTTACGGAACGAGTAAAGAGACTTGCCGGTAACGAGATTGAACAAGGTATAGGGATGCCGACGATCGAATCTCGGGCAAGTACAATACCGCTAGACAAAGGGAATTGTATACGGGATTGATTGAATCCTTGACATCGTGGTTCATCCGATGAGATCATCGTGGAACATGTGGGAGCCATCATGGGTATCCAGATCCCGCTGTTGGTTATTGACCAGAGAACGTCTCGGTCATGTCTGCATGTCTCCCGAACCCGTAGGGTCTACACACTTAAGGTTCGGTGACGCTAGGGTTGTAGAGATATTAGTATGCGGTAACCCGAATGTTGTTCGGAGTCCCGGATGAGATCCCGGACGTCACGAGGAGTTCCGGAATGGTCCGGAGGTGAAGAATTATATATAGGAAGTGCTATTTCGGCCATCGGGACAAGTTTCGGGGTCATCGGTATTGTACCGGGACCACCGGAAGGGTCCCGGGGGCCCACCGGGTGGGGCCACCTGCCCCGGGGGGCCACATGGGCTGTAGGGGTTGTGCCTTGGCCTATATGGGCCAAGGGCACCAGCCCCAAGAGGCCCATGCGCCAAGAGAAGAGAAAAAGGGGAGAGTCCTAAAGGGGGAAGGCACCTCCGAGGTGCCTTGGGAAGGATGGACTCCTCCCCACCCTTGGCCGCTCCCTTCCTTGGAGGAAGGGGAAAGGGCTGCGCCTCCCCCTCTCCCTTGGCCCTATATATAGTGGGGAAAAGGAGGAGCAAACCAATCTAAGGCCTGGCGCCTCCCTCTCCCTCCCGTGACACATCTCCCTCCTCCCGCAGCGCTTAGCGAAGCCCTGTTGGAATCCCGCTACTTCCACCACGCCGTCGTGCTGCTGGATCTCCATCAACCTCTCCCTACTCCTTGCTGGATCAAGGCATGGGAGACGTCTCCGTTCCGTACGTGTGTTGAACGCGGAGGTGCCGTCCGTTCGGCGCTAGGATCATCGGTGATTTGAATCACGACGAGTACGACTCCATCAACCCCGTTCACTTGAACGCTTCCGCTTAGCGATCTACAAGGGTATGTAGATGCACTCTCCTTCCCCTCGTTGCTGGTTTCTCCATAGATAGATCTTGGTGACACGTAGGAAAATTTTGAATTTCTGCTACGTTCCCCAACAGTGGCATCATGAGCTAGGTCTATGCGTAGATTCTATGCACGAGTAGAACACAAAGTAGTTGTGGGCGTTGATTTTGTTCAATATGTTTGCCGTTACTGGTCTTATCTTGATTCGGCGGCATCGTGGGATGAAGCGGCCCAGACCAACCTTACACGTACTCTTACGTGAGACCGGTTCCACCGACAAACATGCACTAGTTGCATAAGGTGGCTGGCGGGTGTCTGTCTCTCCCACTTTAGTCGGATCGGATTCGATGAACAGGGTCCTTATGAAGGGTAAATAGCAATTGGCATATCACGTTGTGGTCTTTGCGTAGGTAAGAAACGTTCTTGCTAGAAACCCATAGCAGCCACGTAAAACATGCAACAACAATTAGAGGACGTCTAACTTGTTTTTGCTGGGTATGCTATGTGATGTGATATGGCCAAAGGATGTGATGAATGATATATGTGATGTATGAGATTGATCATGTTCTTGTAATAGGAATCACGGCTTACATGTCGATGAGTATGACAACCGGCAGGAGCCATAGGAGTTGTCTTTATTTATTTATGACCTGCGTGTCAACTTAAACGTCATGTAATTACTTTACTTTATTGCTAACCGTTAGCCATAGTAGTAGAAGTAATAGTTGGCGTGACAACTTCAAGAAGACAAGATGATGGAGATCATGATGATGGAGACCATGGTGTCATGCCGGTGACGATGATGATCATGGAGCCCCAAGATGGAGATCAAAGGAGCTATATGATATTGGCCATATCATGTCACTATTATTTGATTGCATATGATGTTTATCATATTTATACATCTTATTTTCTTAGTAGACGGTAGTAAATAAGATGATCCCTCATTAAAATTTCAAGAAGTGTTCTCCCCTAACTGTGCACCGTTGCTACAGTTCGTCGTTTCGAAGCACCACGTGATGATCGGGTGTGATAGATCCTTACGTTCACATACAACGGGTGTAAGACAGATTTACACAGCAAAAACACTTAGCGTTAACTTGACGAGCCTAGCATGTGCATAGACATGGCCTCGGAACACAGAAGACCGAAAGGTCGAGCATGAGTCGTATGGTAGATACGATCAACATGAAGATGTTCACCGATGATGACTAGTCCGTCTCACGTGATGATCGGACACGGCCTAGTTGACTCGGATCATGTAATCACTTAGATGACTAGAGGGATGTCTATCTGAGTGGGAGTTCATAAGATGAACTTAATTATCCTGAACATAGTCAAAAGGATTTTGCAAATTATGTCGTAGCTCGCGCTTCAGTTCTACTGTTTAGATATGTTCCTAGAGAAAATTTAGTTGAAAGTTGATAGTAGCAATTATGCGGACTAGGTCCGTAAACTGAGGATTGTCCTCATTGCTTCATAGAAGGCTTATGTCCTTAATGCACCGCTCAGTGTGCTGAACCTCGAACGTCGTCTGTGGATGTTGCGAACATCTGACATACACGTTTTTATGACTACATGATAGTTCAGTGCGTAATGCTAAATGGTTTAGAATTGAGGCACCAAAGACGTTTTTGAAACATCGCAGAACATATGAGATGTTCCAAGGACTGAAATTGGGATTTCAGGCTCGTGCCCACGTCAAGAGGTATAAGACCTCCGACGATTTTCTTAGCCTGCAAACTAAGGGAGAAAAGCTCAATTGTTGAACTTGTGCTCAGATTGTCTGAGTACAACAATCATTTGAATCGAGTGGGAGTTGATCTTCCAGATGAAATAGTGATGTTTCTCCGAAGTCATTACCACCAAGCTGCTAGAGCTTCGTGATGAACTATAATATATCAAGGACATATATGATGATCCTTGAGTTGTTCGTGATGTATGACACCGCGAAAGTAGAAATCAAGAAGGAGCATCAATTGTTGATGGTTAGTGAAACCACTAGTTTCAAGAAGGGCAAGGGCAAGAAGGGATACTTCATGAAACGGCAATTCAGCTGCTGCTCTAGTGAAGAAACCCAAGGTTGAACCCAAACCCGAGACTAAGTGCTTCTGTAATAAAGGGAACAGCCATTGGAGCAGAATTACCCTAGATACTTGGTAGATGAGAAGGCTGGCAAGGTCGATAGAAGTATATTGGATATACATTGTGTTGATGTGTACTTTAATAGTACTCCTAGTAGCACCAGGGTATTAGATACCGGTTCGGTTGCTAAGTGTTAGTAACTCGAAATAAAAGCTATGGAATAAACGGAGACTAGCTAAAGGTGAGCTGATGATATGTGTTGGAAGTGTTTCCAATGTTGATATAATCAAATATCGTATGCTCCTTCTACCATCGAGATTGGTGTTTGTGTTGAGCATAGACATGATTGGATTATGTCTATCGCAATACGGTTATTCATTTAAGGAGAATAATGGTTACTCTGTTTATTTGAATAATACCTTCAATGGTCTTGCACCTAAAATGAATGGTTTATTGAATCTCGATCGTAGTGATACACATGTTCATGCCAAAAGATAGTAATGATAGTACCACCTACTTGTGGCACTGCCACTTAAGTCATATCGGTATAAAACGCATGAAGAAGCTCCATGTAGATGGATCTTTGGACTCACTCATTTTTGAAAAGTTTGAGACATGCGAACCATGTCTGTTGGTGTATATGCATGAAGAAACTCCATGCAAACGGACCGTTTGGACTCACTTGATTTTGAATCACTTGAGACATGCAAATCATACCACATGGGCAAGATAACTGAAAGCCTCGGTTTCAGTAAAATGGAACTAGAAAGCAAATTGTTGGAAGTAATACATTTTGATGTGTGCAGTCCAATGAGTGCTGAGGCATGTAGTGGATATCGTTATGTTCTTACTTCACAGATGATTTGAGTAGATGTTGAGTATATTTGCTTGATGAATCACGAGTCTGAATTATTGAAAGGTTCAAGTAATTTCAGGGTGAAGTCGAAAGATCGTCGTGACAAGAGGATAAAATATCTATGATATGATCATAGAGATGAATATCTGAATTACGAGTTTGGCACAAAATTGAGACATTGTGGAAATTGTTTCACAACTGATACAGCCTGGAACACCATAGTGTGATGGTGTGTCCGAACATCATAACTGCACCCTATTGGATATGATGCATACCATGATGTCTCTTATCAAATTACCACAATAGTTTATGGGTTAGGCATTAGAGACAACCACATTCACTTTAAATAGGGCACCACGTAATTCCGATGAGATGACATCGTATGAACTATGGTTTAGAGAAATCTAAGCTGTCATTTCTTAAAAGTTTGGGGCTGCAACGCTTATGTGAAAAAGTTTCAGGCTGATAAGCTCGAACCCAAAGCGGATAAATGCATCTTCATAGGACACCCAAAACAGTTGGGTATACCTCCTGTCTCAGATTCGAAAGCAATAAGGGATTGTTTCTAGAATCAGGTCCTTTCTCGAGGAAAAGTTTCTCTCGAAAGAATTGAGTGGGAGGATGGTGGAGGCTTGATGAGGTTATTGAACCGTCACTTCAACTAGTGTATAGCAGGGCACAATGAGTTGTTCCTATGGTACCTACACCAATTGAAGTGGAAGCTTATGATATTGATCATGAGACTTCGGATCAAGTCACTCCCAAACCTCGTGGGATGACAAGGATGCGTACTACTTCAGAGTGGTACGTAATCCTGTCTTGGAAGTCATGTTGCTGGACAACAATGAACCCACGAGCTATGGAGAAGCGATGGTGGGCCTGGATTCCGATAAATGGCTCGAGGCCATATAATCCGAGAGAGGATCCATGTATGAAAACAAAGTGTAGACTTTGGAAGAACTACTTGATGGTCGTAAGGCTGTTGAGTGTAGATGGATTTTAAAAGGAAGACAGACAATGATGGTAAATGTCACCATTAAGAAAGCTCGACTTGTCGTTAAGATGTTTTCTGACAAGTTCAAGGAGTTGACTACGATGAGACTTTCTCACTCGTAGCGATGCTAAGAGTCTATTGGAATTATATTAGCAATTACTGCATTATTTATGAAATCTTGCAGAAAGGATGTCAAAACATTGTTTCCTCGACGTTTTTCTTGAGGAAAGTTTGTATGTGATACAACCGGAAGGTTTTGTCAATCCTGAAAAGATGCTAATAAGGATGCAAAGCTCCAGCAATCCTTCTGAGGACTGGAGTGAGCATCTCGGAGTTGGAATGTATGCTTTGATAAGATGATCAAAGATTTTGGGTTTATACAAAGTTTATGAGAAACTTGTATTTCCAAAGAAGTGAGTGGGAGCACTATAGAATTTCTGATGAGTGTATGTTGTTGACATATTGTTGATGAGAAATGATGTAGAATTTTTGGAAAGCATATAGGGTTATTTGAAAGGTGTTTTTCAATGTAAAACCTGGATTAAGCTACTTGAACATTGAGCATCAAGATCTATAAGGATAGATCAAAACGCTTAATGGTACTTTCAAATGAGCACATTCCTTGACATGATCTTGAAGGTGTTCAAGATGAATCAGTCAAAGAAGGAGTTCTTGCCTGAGTTGTAAGGTATGAAGTTAAGACTTAAAGCTCGACCACGGCAGAATAGAGAGAAAGGACGAAGGTCGTCCCCTATGCTTAAGACATAGGCTCTACAGTATGCTATGATGTGTACCGCACCTGAAGTGTGCCTTGCCATGAGTCAGTCAAGGGGTACAAGAGTGATCCAAGAATGGATCACAGGACAGCGGTCAAAGTTATCCTTAGTAACTAGTGGACTAAGGAAAGTTTCTCGATTATGGAGGTGGTAAAAGAGTTCGTCGTAAAGAGTTACGTCGATGCAAGCTTAACACCTATCCGGATAGCTCTAAGTAGAGATACCGGATGCATATAATGGAGCAACAATTTAGAATAGCTCCAAGTAGAACAGTTATTTGGAATAGCTCCAAATAGAGCGTGGTAGCTACATCTAGGAGATGACATAGAGATTTGTAAAGCACACACGGATCTGAAAGGTTCGGACCCGTTGACTAAAACCTCTCTCACAAGCAACATGATCAAACCTAAAACTCATTGAGTGTTAATCACATAGTGATGTGAACTAGACTACTGACTCTAGTAAACTCTTGGGTGTTAGTCACATGGCGATGTGACCTGTGAGTGTTAATCACATGGCGATGTGAACTAGATTATTGACTCTAGTGCAAGTGGGAGACTGTTGGAAATATGCCCTAGAGGCAATAATAAATTAGTTATTATTATATTTCCTTGTTCATGATAATTGTCTTTATTCATGCTATAACTGTATTATCCGGAAATCGTAATACACGTGTGAATACATAGACCATAATATGTCCCTAGTAAGCCTCTAGTTGACTAGCTCGTTGATCAATAGATGGTTACGGTTTCCTAACCATGGACATTGGATGTCGTTGATAACGGGACCCAATCCTAAGCCTAGCACAAAGATCGTACAGTTCGTATGCTAAAGCTTTTCTAATGTCAAGTGTCATTTCCTTAGACCATGAGATTGTGCAACTCCCGGATACCGTAGGAGTGCTTTGGGTGTACCAAACGTCACAACGTAACTGGGTGGCTATAAAGGTACACTACGGGTATCTCCGAAAGTGTCTGTTGGGTTGGCACGAATCGAGACTGGGATTTGTCACTCCGTGTAAACGGAGAGGTATCTCTGGGCCCACTCGGTAGGACATCATCAATATGCGCAATGTGACCAAGGAGTTGATCACGGGATGATGTGTTACGGAACGAGTAAAGAGACTTGCCGGTAACGAGATTGAACAAGGTATAGGATACCGACGATCGAATCTCGGGCAAGTACATACGCTAGACAAAGGGAATTGTATACGGGATTGATTAAGTCCTTGACATCGTGGTTCATCCGATGAGATCATCGTGGAACATGTGGGAGCCATCATGGGTATCCAGATCCCGCTGTTGGTTATTGACCGGAGAACGTCTCGGTCATGTCTGCATGTCTCCCGAACCCGTAGGGTCTACACACTTAAGGTTCGGTGACGCTAGGTATATATGTAACGAATGTTGTTCGGAGTCCCGGATGAGATCCCGGACGTCACGAGGAGTTCCGGAATGGTCCGGAGGTGAAGTTATATATAGGAAGTGCTATTTCGGCCATCGGGACAAGTTTCGGGGTCATCGGTATTGTACCGGGACCACCGGAAGGGTCCCGGGGGTCCACCGGGTGGGGCCACCTGCCCCGGGGGGCCACATGGGCTGTAGGGGTGTGCCTTGGCCTATATGGGCCAAGGGCACCAGCCCCAAGAGGCCCATGCGAGAGAGAAAAGGGAGAGTCCTAAAGGGGGAAGGCACCTCCGAGGTGCCTTGGGGAGGATGGACTCCTCCCCCCTTGGCCGCACCCTTCCTTGGAGGAAGGGGCAAGGGCTGCGCCTCCCCCTCTCCCTTGGCCCTATATATAGTGGGGAAAAGGAGGAGCAAACCAATCTAAGGCCTGGCGCCTCCCTCTCCCTCCCGTGACACATCTCCCTCCTCCCGCAGCGGCTTAGCGAAGCCCTGTTGGAATCCCGCTACTTCCACCACGCCGTCGTGCTGCTGGATCTCCATCAACCTCTCCCTCCTCCTTGCTGGATCAAGGCATGGAAGACGTCTCCGTTCCGTACGTGTGTTGAACGCGGAGGTGCCGTCCGTTCGACGCTAGGATCATCGGTGATTTGAATCACGACGAGTACGACTCCATCAACCCCGTTCACTTGAACGCTTCCGCTTAGCGATCTACAAGGGTATGTAGATGCACTCTCCTTCCCCTCGTTGCTGGTTTCTCCATAGATAGATCTTGGTGACACGTAGGAAAATTTTGAATTTCTGCTACGTTCCCCAACAGAAACATACCACGATAACTTCTATGCAAATAATATGATAACTCACACATCATAGACATTAAATTATGTACCCAGTCCTGGTAACTTTGTCGGTGGGGTTGGGGTTGGGGGGGGGGAGTCACTGAAACATACCACGATAACTTTTATGCAAATAACATGATAAGTCACACATCGTAGAAATGATAAATTATGTACCCAGTCCTGGTAACTTTGTCGGTGGGGTTGGGGTTGGGGGGGGAGTCACTGAAACATACCACGATAACTTCTATGCAAATAACATGATAAGTCACACATCGTAGAAATGATAAATTATGTACCCAATCCTGATAACTTTATCGGCGGGGGTAGGGTGGGAGGAGTTGTTGAATTATACCACGATAACTCTTCTGCAAATAACATGATAACTCACACATCGCAGACTTGATAATTTATGTACGCGACCCTGGTAAATGTGGCGACTGTGGCGAGGGGTGGGGGGGGGGGGCAACCCCGGTAATTTATATGTAAATAGCTTGTTAATAGACACATACTAAGCTGATAACTCACATACAAACGCCATTATAATTTTTGACCTGAATTTTTATTATTGAAAAATATGCACCCAGTAATTTCTATGTAAAAAGCATGATAATGTATACATCACAGATTTGATAACTAATATCTTACGTTTTAAACACCATGGTATCTTTCATCCAAGGGAAAAAAGTTTTTTAAACATTTTCATCGATAATTTATGTGTTAAATTATCATACTTCCTCATGCCTTAACCTTCTCGTACTGTAGTTATCAGCCTTATCATGGTATAGTTATCATGTTGCTCATACCCTAATTATCATGCTGGTCATGCCAAAGTTACCAAGCCAAACTTTATTTTTTTTCTGATATGGCAGAAATAAGAAAGGTTCAAATAACATTGTTTACCTACAATAGACAACAACAAAAGGTGGCTTAGTTGGTTATTAGGTTCAATAGGTATTGCATAGACCTAGGTTCGAATCCTCTTTCAAGCACTTTTATTTTATTTTCATATTATGCGGTGAAAAACCAGAAAAAACCACTAGCAATTTACCACGGTTTTTGAAAGATGGAAAAAAATCAGTGAAAAGCGAGCGTGGGAAAATAGCGATCACGTAGGAACTAATCGTGCGGATCTGTCGCTAATGACCAATAGAGAGTAGTCGGACCAACAAGATTGACACGATGGCTCATGTTTTATTCAGACAGACGTACTACTAGCTGATGCATTTTTAGTTGGCTTTGACTCAAATTAGCACACCTGTGTTCCTCTTTGCTTACAAGTTGGGTCTGATTATTTTCTGAAAGGAGATCAAAACCTCCGGCCACTACATCATTATGATGCACATAATTATTTTTATTAATTATTAAGTAAAATATATAACAAAGACAATTCCGATCAAACCATTCCAAGATATGAAAATCACACCTACGACTAAGTCTACTTCTTTATTTTATTTTCATATTATGCGGTGAAAAACCAGAAAAAACCACTAGCAATTTACCACGGTTTTTGAAAGATGGAAAAAAATCAGTGAAAAGCGAGCGTGGGAAAATAACGATCACGTAGGAACTAATCGTGCGGATATGTCGCTAATGACCAATAGAGAGTAGTCGGACCAACAAGATTGACACGATGGCTCATGTTTTATTCAGACAGACGTACTACTAGCTGATGCATTTTTAGTTGGCTTTGACTCAAATTAGCACACCTGTGTTCCTCTTTGCTTACAAGTTGGGTCTGATTATTTTCTGAAAGGAGATCAAAACCTCCGGCCACTACATCATTATGATGCACATAATTATTTTTATTAATTATTAAGTAAAATATATAACAAAGACAATTCCGATCAAACCATTCCAAGATATGAAAATCACACCTACGACTAAGTCTACTTCTTTTCTAGCAACATCTTCAAAAAGACATAAACGTCTTTGCGCCCTCGTCGGCACGTCCGATCGGAGACGGTTTGGACAAGGGTTTTCATCATCGTTGTCGAGACCAGCTAATAAGATTGAACACATAACAAATAGACAACGCCTTCAACAAAGTAATGACACAAGTTCGCTGTTGTTGGATACATGCATGGACTTGTGTCGGGGCTTTTAGCCCTCTTTCCAGAAAAAGGAAATAAAATGTATGGACTTTTGTGGACAAGAACGTACTATCAAGGTTGTAGTAAGTAATGCTTCATTAGCAAAAAAAATGTAGCAATTACTTTTTTTGGAGTGGACAACAATGTATAGTCAGTAAAGTAGAGTGCTTATGGACCAAAGATTGTAGTACAACATCTCCAATTTTCAACGCATTTGTACGTGGTCCAACCGTAAGGTCGGTTTTCAGTTTAACATGTCAAAACTTTTGATCCTGTGCTGGACCACGACACAACAGTGCCACTTTCCCATCTTAGTGTTGTTGAGATAGTTACTTGCCATGCATATACGCTTTGTTGCGCCACACTTTGCTAATCTTTCTCTGCTGTTGCGGCCGGGAACACACTTTGCTGACCGTGGTGCATGCTGAAGGCGATATTCCCACAAACTGAATTTCGTTTTCACCAACGGCGCGGCCTCGTGCTCTGCTGCTTTGGTCGACCAAGGAGAGAAACCCCCAGTAATGACGTTACATCAACGCTAATTAAATATACCGTGTCTTGTATGCCTGGACAACATCCCACGTACGCGATTCTTAATGCTAATATTTTTTTCCCTAAGGGACTCTTAATGCTAATCTAGCCGGTCGAACAACCTGCCGGCATATGCCGAGGCAAGCAAACATGATTCTGACACATCCGGCCGGTACGTGAACGTGCACCACATGTGAACGACTTGAAAGATACGATCACCCCAGGTATATACGTACGTACGTGTTGCTTCGGTGCTTCACCACACACAAGCCGGCTGTACGTACGCTTCCATCCAGGGCTCCTCAATTTCCTCTTGAATTTTTTGCCTGCGTTGCTTACTATGCCCGCTACGTACTCTTCTTGATTGTTCGGCCGGTCGACAGGTACGTGCATACAGTACACGTAGCTAGCATACAGCCAGGATAGAGCCTTTTTTTTTGGGGGGATGGAACATGGAAGTACAGCCCAAATTAAAGGAAGCTATTACACCGGCCCAATGCGAGACGTTCAGTTCAGTTAGGTACGGCGTCAATTTCGCCATGGCGTCCCCCTTGCAAACGAGCGAGCGAACCAACCAACCAAACCAAACCCTATCTAGAAGAGTACTGTCTTGCTCATCACTTGGTTCGGTTATGCATGGGGCTACTACCATCGTCCATAGACTATAGGGCTGCCTCATCGACCTTGTCCCGACCACAAGCCAAGCAAGGCAAAAGCAGATGAACATAGCAAAGGCAGTCGGCAGAGCCATCAATCTTCTGGATGCCCCCCTCTGTTAATGATCTCCTCTACGTGCACAACACAAATATCCATCTATCTACTTTGCAGATGGTGTGTCGTTTCAAGAGTGAAGGCCAGAGAAAACCTAGGGATCGATGCATACATGTGTAGAAAAAAAATCTCTAAAGAGAAGGATGCACATGCGTGGAAGCAGTAATACTACTATTGCACAAGCTCAAATGACCGAGTCTCGCACTGTTTGATTTGCATGTTTCTCGCAAAAATAATGTTAGTTGCCGAACATTAGCTGCGAAAGAGGTGGCAAGCGAGTGATTTTTACTGACGGTCTTAGTTGTTCCGCGAGATCAAACGGTGATGGTTTTTAAATGAAAATGTCTTCTTATGAAGAAACTGTCATATTGTTTTGGAGAAGTTATCATTCCTTCACAAACCAAAACTGTGAGCGAAATTGTTCGAAATCTCACCCCCTTCCAGCGAATGTTGGCCAGCTAAAGGAAATACAGTCCAAACTAAAATTCATCACCGTTTTTTACACATAGGATTTTTTTTTCGTGTTTTTGCCACGGATACGTTTTCTGGTATTTTTTCATGAAATTTCACATGAATGTAGATTCAACACTGAAGTTTGATATCCCAAAATTCCAGATTTTTTCCCCAATTTTTTCGGTTTTTTTTTACTTAATGTTCATACAAGGGGTGGAGCACACACTGGTGCTACAAATCCTCTTCCGGCCTACCATACACTATCCAAGCCCAATAATACGCATGCATAGCATAGCATAAAGCGCATGCCCATGTCCCCTCCTCGGATCTGATCTCATCTAACCCTACGCCACACACCAAAACATCACGTGCCCATTATTGCCGACACATGCTCTCACACTTGCTGATAGTTACGCCCATGCTTTCCAAAGAAATGAAAGGCCATGCCGGATGAAGGGTCATGTGTTTCAACTTTGCAACAACTCAGCGTAGTCCTACGAGCTATGATGAGACCGCTGAACTAGTAGTTATCTTTTGAATGTTTCACTTGCTGAATCATTATTGGTCGCAGCAAGATGACAGCGAGTAGTAACGTGGGCCGGCGACGGGCACGCCACGGTGATTAAGATTGTGGATGTACATGGCAGCTTCGGGGTAAAAAGAGCCACTGGATTTGCACGTGTCTCTCCGTTCTGTCGTCTCTGTTTATCCACTTCTTCTCTCACTCTAGAGTCAAGACATGGAGAAGATTTGGTCATGGTCTCGTAGCGCAGAGGAAATTGACAGCCTGACAAGGGCGTGTAATAATAAAGTACTCCCTTCGTCCTAAAATGTAAGACGTTTTTAGACTTAGTGTAAGCCTAAAAAATGTCTTACATTTTGGAGATTATTCCGGGGCGGTTTGGGTGACCCGGCGCCGCAGATTGTGAGTTTTATTATGGCAAATCGAGGACGGACGATCCATGCAGGTGCACCAACGTTGTCTGTTGGCACGGAGCAGGTGTCCAGTGGAGTCGTGGTGGCCCGGCTATGAAGGCCGGTAGTGGATATGCACAACAAGTTAACAACTCACACACATTCGAGGCTTGCACGCAGGGTTGGCACCTGACATTCTCCAGGAAAGAATATAGTACCAATCCTTTTTTCTTTTTGAAACACAAGAATGTACCAATCTTTACAAAAGCTCCCAACAAATTCAGCTTCCACTGCCATTTTGGTGTGTGTTCAAGGGATAGGAAATCCGGTTATGTTCTGCAGCAAAAAAGTTCATAATAGATACGTGCAAATATATTTTATATGATGTTTAGATATTGTTACAAGTGTTTGATTTGAAATTCGACAATAGAATACAGTGCATGAAATTTGACTTACAACAGGATTGTCTCGATCATGTGTCTGTTCTATAGTCCGCTTAAATTTTAAAAAGCACAACCCGGTGCACGTAGCTCTCACTTGCTCAGGGTCCGGGGAAGGGTCCAATACTTTGAGTCTATAATACACAGACTTTCCCCACATTTTTGTAAGAGGCTATTTTCAGGACTCGAACCTGTGACAAGGCAACAACTTCACCCCTGCGCTAAGGCTCCCCTTCAGTTTGCTTAATTGCGTAGTTAAAAAATTCTAGATATATATTTTGTTATCATACTTTTTTCTTGAGAAACAAAGTACAAACAAATTGTATCCACTGTCTGCTAGCTAGTAGTGTTATTCCACGTTGTGCTTGATGTTGTGATTTTAATTTTGATAGGTAACTCGTAGCATATGAATATTGAGAGATTAGCGACTTGAAATTCATAACGACAGATAACATATAAATCCGGAATGTGTATCCGCATACTCGACCATCGTCATTATTTTCTCCAATTATACTTCTAAAAAAATCATCAGTTGAAAATTAAATCTAATTCGTTGTATGCCTTTTTAATCAAAAACCAAAATACACAATATACGAGTCTAAACTGAAGTAACAAAGCAAAGCCTAAGTTTAAGACATAGCATCTAGAGTGGGGGGAGGGGTAAATAGATGATTCAAATGTTAGTTGAATAGTTTTAGCAATTGCTAATTCTATGTTGACAAAAACACCCTAGCAACCAAGTTTATGGAGTAAAAATAAGGAATTTAACTTGCAAGAAATTAAGGGAGTAATGAGATGAATCACACACACAAGATTTATCCCAAGGTTCAAATTGTTGGCTTTATCATACACCCATGTTGGATGAGGTTCGATCACAAAGTACTAAGACTACCAAGGTCTCGCCCACAGAGCCCTCCATTCCTCATTGGCCTGGACGCCAAATCTGTGAAGAAACACACGGGGTGATCTTCATTAATCAGTAGATGATCATGTGGCCTTTCACAAACTTCTTTGCTACTTCGCGCATGGAAGGATTCCAAGTGATCCTAACTGTAGGAACGAAGTATGTCTACCGTGGAGGGGGGGGGGTGAATGGGAGATTCAAAATTTCTTCCGAAAACTTCAAATCTCTCGGAGCCCAGCAACGGAGTGAATGAAAACAGAGTATAGTGAACGAAGAAGAACTACCGAATGAGAACTAAAGCATGGATTGAAAGGAATTACATGGTCGAGACTTAACATGCATCACGGGGCTAATGTAAATAAGGAGGGACGTAACCAGTGCTGCTCGATGGCGACAAATGACTTGGTAGACCAGTTCGCCCTTCTGCAAAAGGACTACGTCTGGTTGGAGGGGTTGTGATTGAGCACAGAAGATAAACTCTCTTCGCCCTATTCTCCTCGACAATTAATTCGTCAATCAGTGTCGATCAGTCATGGTAGATACTTGAGGTGACAGACTTCTTCTTCAAGAACCAGAATTACTCTTGGTCTCTGAAGAACGTGGCACCTAACCGTCTAGAGAGTTCGCAGCTCTCAAGAGGAATAGGCAGGGCTTACTGGACTTAGATTTGAGTGATGCTAAACCACTATCTAATTTTTCGGCTCTGGGGTTTCTCTCGGTGGATATTAAACTCAAATCACTCAGGAGAGAGGGTGCTATCTCCTTTACATTTGTTTGTGTGTGTCTCCTACTGGTTCGATAACCTTGGTTCTTAATTGAGGAAAATACTATCTGCTACTATAATACATCACCCTTCCTCTTCGAGGAAATCCCAATGCCTATCGCAAGTAGCAATTATGAACAGACAAACTTTTGCATTATGAACAACACAAAGTTAAAAGGTTGATCGACTTTAAATCCTATCGTCCAAAGCCCCTATATTTACCTACCCAAACGCTCACTACTTACTCACCACCGCACTCAATTAATCCTTTCTATCTTCAATCCTCTTCCACCTCTCCGTCTCCATGAACTCCAACCCCAGCCCCTTCCCTTGGGGCATTGAATGGAGGGCTTTCTTCCTCATGTGCTCGCTCGATGACCGCACCAAGTTCGAGAATACCATGGAAGTGTGCTCAAACTTCACCAGCATCCAAGACATGCATAAGGAGGCAAACAATGTGATGAATAAGGCGACGACGGAGGAGTTGAAGACGCTAATTCCTGACCCAATGAAGGGCGCTATGTCAGTGGACATCCTACGTTGGGTCATGAATCAGGCCGACGCCGGGGATGCTGGACATCGGGCGAGATGGGCCAACTATTGGGAGTACATGGCTCCTCAAGACCAACGTGCCGCAACGTTCTGGACTAGGACGTTGGTGGCGCCGGAGGTCATCGTGCTGGAAGCGGGGGAGGAAGAAGAAGCGGTGAAGGTGGTGGTCAGGGCGCCGAGCCAGGCCACCGTACTATGCCAATCGATCTAGACGACGACAAGGATGACGAGACGATGCATGCTATGGTTCAGCCGGAGGACAACAACAAGGCCAAGGGCCCCACCGCTCCAAGCGCCTCCAGGGTCGCCGCGGCTAGGATTTAAAGCTACTATGTAAGATTAACCTTGAATCCCCATTTCCCTTATACTCAATCCTGATCGGAACCCCAAAATCCATCGCTAGTTAGTAATCATGAAGAAGTTTTGATCAATCCTATGGCTATTTACCCCGATTCTCCATTCCCCTAGAATGCGGATGGATTACGCAGACCGAATCTAAACGCGGATCGAATACGAAATAGTAAGCGAGGAGGTGGAAATAGGGCTTACCGCCATTGCCGAAGTGATGCGGGTGATGTTGCTGATGCCGGTGATGGAGGCTGGTGGTCGCCTTGCTGCTCTCCGTCCGTTGATCGTCGCCGCCGGTGTGAGAGTTGGAGAGTGAAGAGATGGCTGTGGAAAAACTGCCGATTCGATGATTCCTAGCGGGCCTGATTGAAAGATGCTTTAATCATCGCGCAATGCAGGCGAAACAGTGAATACAGATAACAGCCTTTTTTTTCGCGCGGACCTGATTGGCAACCAAACACGCCGATGTGTATGTATGCCTCATGCTGCATGCAGCGAGGCAGGGCCCTGGTCACTGACCAATGTAACGCACGTTCTGAAACAGAAGAAAACGACGCTGGCATGCGCGCCAATGTGACACAGTCCGTGAAACAGAAGAAAATGACACTGGCCCGGCTCGCCTCACTGTTTTGGTTGGTGGATGAGTCGGCGCATTTTTGTTCTCGCTGACCATGACCGGAACCCGATTCGTTCCTGGACGGCGTGCCGACGATCATGGCAGTGTCTTTTCCCGGCATAGATTACGATTAAGCCGCAGAGGTTGCAGATGCATGCATGCATGCACGCACCCAGCTGTACAGCAAACAATGGAACCTTTCCTGCTAGCTTTGTCCTGTCCAGTGTCCATACTCACGGCCGCCATGAGACGAGCTTTCCAGCTCTGCGATCGGCAAAGCCAGCTTCGATCAAACCAAAAGAGCTCCCTCCCTCCCTCCAAGATACTACACCACTTGCATGTACACACCAAAAAGGAAGCTTCCTTGATTATCTGTGGTTTTTGCATTTAACTACTGGTACGATCAATCACCAAAACTTTGCTCTTTTGTGGGTAGAAAGCACCAAAGCCTATTAGTTGTTGCATATACTACACCTTAATGGTCCAAAGCCCGTTCTTTTGCATCCACATGTCGATGCTATTTTTACCCCGCAAAATAGTGTGCCAAACATTAGAAAGTATAAAGGAAGGGGAGGTCCTCTCTCACTACTTCCTTAACTCTAGTGTGCATAAGTAACGCCACATGATTAGAGACACTCCTTTGGGCATCTCCAACGCCGACCTCCAAATCGGACATGGTATCCATCAGCAAACCGGTTAGGATCAGTCCACGGACAATGATGCGGGAGCTGACCATCCAACCGTGTCCGCATACATTTGAAAGCAAATTTTAACAAATTGGAAACAATTCATCACACACGACCGGATTAAGCAAAGTTCATACATAATTGGACATAATTGACATAAAACGTATGATATTTTGTCCGTTTAAATAAAAGCTAAAAGAAACTAGGAGGCTAATTTGTAGCGGACTTTGACCTCGTACGCATAGCCACCCTGGCCGACCGCACCACCTTCATTGTCCGTGTCGTTGTCGTTGTCGTGGTAGTCCTTCCAGCGGCGGAAGGGCGCGGGGTCGCGACAACCTTGTTTGGCAGCCACCTGGCACTCGCGTAGGAGCTGCTCCGCTTCCTCTTGCACCATGCGGAGGGCCGCCGCAACCATTGTCGACCCCGGCCGTGGAGGCCTGGCGGGGGTCTTGCCCCTGCTGACATTGGTAGAGGTGTCACTTAGCAACCATTCCTTGCCAATCTTGGCGAGCTCCCCGTTTAGGCGGTGGTGGTGCCACGATGCCGTCTCCATGGTGGTGACGGACTGGTCGAGGACCCAGGCCGCCGTCAGCCAGAGGTCATTGCAGACGCAGGCTGGCGCCTCGTCCGACTTGGCGAGCGCGAATGCTCGACCGACATGATGACCCGCGATGATGAGGAACCGCCGTCACCACGGCCATCGATGAAGTGGAGGACCTGGCCGCGCCAGTTGCGTCGCGACAGTGACCCAGGCCCGTCGATCCGGGCGTAGCGGCTACGCATTGGCGACGTTGACTCGCCCTTTACGCCGTGCCCGATTTGGACATCGTGGTTGTGTGTGTGTGTGGGGGGGGAGGACTCCACCTTAGCACGGCGGAGAGGCGACGCCGCCTCCTGCTTGACGTGGTAGCGCGGTGGAGTGTGGGTCCTTCTTCAGATGGCCCACGGCGGCGCGTGTGATGCCAGATCATGTTCTGGAGCTATTGCTCCATCAGCAGCTCGATCTGCCAGAGCAACTCCTTGTCCGAGGATGTGGGCTCTGAGAGGAGGCGCGACTACTATGGTGGTGCATGGTCCTTCTCATCTCCCGGGAGTTGATAATCTCCTCCTAGTCGGAGGAGCCGGCGACCATGGTGGCGCCATGATCCGGTGGGAGATCCGGAACCGTCGCTGTGTGCGCGTGGAGAACTACGACATCGGCATGGTGTGGAGGCGGTGTTGTCACTGGCGCTAGAGTAGTGAGGATCGGAGAGGGCTGGAGAGTGGTGCGGTGTGGACGGTGCCAGAGGTGTGCTTACATGCATAGGCGCGACGGCCAGGCGAAGAGATTAGAAGCCGACTTCAATGCGGGGCAACGACCGGAGTAGGTTTCTCGGTTGTCGCGTCTGCATGAAGCGGCACCGTCCGCTCGCCCGGTCGCGTCGCTTTGACCAACATCAATTATGGCTTGTCAAGTCCCCTCTGAAGTGACGCTAACCGGCATAAATGCGCGCCAACCGCTTCGCATAGGAGGGTTTTAGAAGTCGGGGGGGTTCCGGGTGGGACCGGGTTGCAGGACGCGTGCGGTCCGGAAGCCCGCATAGCCTCCCCCGTTTTGCTTCTGGTTTGTGGGAAAACGGACATCCGGACAGCCCGGGGACGGATTGGGTGCCGCGTTGGATGACAAAACACGTCCGGATAGCTTGATATGGGACGGATGTGGGCGGTTTAAGGATCAACATTGGAGATGCCCTTATACAACTTAAAAGTGTCCTCACAATAACTAATGGAAATTGTTGCTCTCAAGAAGGGATGTCGAAAATTCTATCTAGTTTAACATAAAGTGCATCAGTCTATTATTAGACAATGTAAAGATTCTACCACAGAGTTCAAGCTCTTTTAGACCCCTATGTTCAGTAATAGAATTAATGAAAAATGACCACCTTGAGAGGTTCTTAGATTTGTTTCCCTGTTTACTTCTTCTAATAACATATTAAGGTCACCACGAATTACACACTGGAAGTTATTAAATACCTAGCCTCTAAACCAAACCAATAAGAAACTCATCCTTATATATGGTATACTTAATAAACCTACAACCGTCTGTATCTATACAAAAAAGAGATTAGAGAAGAGAACTAAAGATTTTGTGTATGTTCTTCTGTTCATTGTGTTGATTGCTAGTTGCTATTTGATTGGTATATTAGTTGTCAAAATATTACTTTTGTGGTGGTCATGTTGGTTGCGGACTTGTATCCAGTTACATACTTGTATTACTGTGTGGTTGTATAAGCCACAGTGCCATATTATTCATTGAGATGCTAAAAATAATTACTCTGGCATTATGTTGCACATATTGTTAATTATTGATTGGTGTATTTATCGCTAATTATAATTATTTTATGCCTTTAAAAACCGGGCATCGAACCGGTGAACCGATAGTCCGAACGGTGAACACCTAAACCAAGAGCCACAACGTTTCAATCACTGGTCCCATTTTTAAAACTACGCTTACAAGTGTCTAGACGGTAACTAATGAAAAATGTTGATCCCAAAGAGGGCAACCAAAATTCTATTATGTTTTAACATAAAAGTGGATCAACTCGATTACTATACCATGTAAAGTTTCTACCATAGAGTTCAAGCTCTTTCAGACCCCAATGTCCAATAACAGAACTAAAGAAAAAGGACCACTTTGAGAGCTTCTTGCATTTATTTTTCTCTCTACCTCTTCTAAGAATATTAAGGTCACCGCCAATTGCACAGGGAAAGTTATTAAAACCTAGCATCTAAACCAAATCAACATGTACACGTCCTTATCCAATGAATGAACAGCCCCATTAACATTGAACGGGTTCCACATTTCCACTTGAACCCAGTCCTTTTGTCCATAAGAACCATTCTTATCATAAACCTACTAGCTATGCAGGAGTCAGCTTCAAAAAATATCCTTCCTCACCCATAAGCAACCCACCAGAGGCACCAACAACAGGTTGCCAAAGTCAAACAAAAATAAATCTTCCACTAATCACATTAAACCACACTTTTTCATTTGTAACAGGTCACATATGTTCATATTTTGGTTAGAAAATTTGCGCGTACAATACATAATATCCATTCTTTGCAATTTACAAAAATGTGTTTTTGGGGTTAAATCCTGTATGGACCATGTGTGCGTATGAGACGAGCATTTTCCAAAGATCGGCGTTTCATCCTACATGTTCTGGTTATCACGGGATTGGTGTTGTATGCGAGCTACCTCATCACCTTGCATCCGTCGGCCGTGTACTTTTGTTCGGTTATTGCTTTATTTATAAAGCTGAGCGAAATTCAGAGAGAGAGAGAGAGAGATGAGCATTTTCCAAAGAAACCAAATGTAAAAGCACAAAGGGGCATCTATTTTCCATTGGCCAAAATAATCAATACTGTTGCCCCCCTAAATCCCCAATGACATGGTATGCTTTCTCTCTTCTGCCAACTTGCTCTGCCTCCCTCCCTCCCCTGACCTCCCTCCTTCCCCATATAAAGATTCCAAGCTTCTCCCACCAAACACACAAAGCCATTAAAGGCGGCCGGGCTTCCCATCTCCCCACCGGAAAACCACCACGCCCCGCCGCTCTCCCTCCTCCTCTCCCTCTCTCCATGGCATAAGGCCGCGGCAAGAAGAAGCTAGCTTCCCTCACCTGCAAGAGCGGCATTGCTGCTCTTTCCTCCGGCCAGCTACTGTAGTTCTTGGTCGGCATGGCGGCGGGATTGCTGCTGCCGCAGGCGGCCAGGCTCTGCTTCTGCGTCTGGGCCGTCGCCGTCCTCTCGCTCGCCGGCTCCTCGGCCGCCGTGAACGGCACGAGCGCGGTCAGCGAGGCGGTGGTGGTGGACGCGCGGGCCGCCGTGGCGGAGACGGACTCGGCGTTCGTGTGCGCGACATTGGACTGGTGGCCGCCGGAGAAGTGCGACTACGGCACCTGCGCCTGGGGCCGCGCCGGCCTCCTCAACCTGGTAACCCCACGTCGCACACCCTCTCTGCTTCTGTCCTCTGTCTCACTCTCAAATTTGTTTCTTGAGACGCTTGAAATCTCTGCAAAAATTTAAAAAATTGTTTGTTTGAGCTCTGCATAGTACAGTATGAATTCTTTAGAACGCGGGCATCGTTTCCGAGGATATATGTTTCTGTTTGGTTGTTTTTCGGGTGTCGGCAGCGCCATGGATCTTTTGGGAGGCGCGTTGTGCTGGAATGGATAGGAATTTTGACAGCCTAGGGAGGAGATTACACGGACCTATAATCAATTCTGTCGGACCATTTCCAATTCCGTCCCTGCCAATCATGTGCAGATGCAAAAGCCCACTGCCCACCAACCTTCTTAATAAGAGCACTAGTACTTGCACTCCAAACAGATTGGATTTCAATCATAAGAATGACAAAATTTCAGAACTCATACCAGTTGTATCAACGGAATTTATTAATTTTCAGGTAAGTAATTTGGTCACTTTTGGCGCCGTCGCCATTTTTCCTGTTTCGGCGGGAAATGAGGCCTTCTGTATTATGGAAAAGAAAAAAGTCTTGAGGTCTTTGTGAAATTCCTGCATCCCAAATAGTATGGTTAAAAACATGTGAGATACTCTATGTAGAGCACGAGCAGTGTTTTTTTTAGGTATTTTCGTTGATTGTTTTTCGTGTGTCGGCAACGGTAGGGGTCTTTTGTGAGAGAGAATGGGTAAGAGATTACATGGAGTGTAATTCTCTCGGACCATTTCCGTTTTTGTCCCTCCAATCATGTGCTGATGCAAAAGACTAGTGCCTACTGGCCACTCCAAAACTACTACCACTAACCCTGTGATGTCATCCTTCAAACAAAAAAATTGGTTACATTCCAATCAATAGAACAACCCACAATTTAATATTTTTATTTGAAAAGAAACAACAACTAAACTCAGTCATTATTTTTGCGCGCGCCACCGTTTATCCCGGGTTAATTTGTGCAAAATTCCCTTCAAATTTATCCTGAAACTCCTGACGCAAGCCATGATTGTCTCCCTCCTTGCAGGACCTGTCCAGCAAGATCCTGCAGAACGCCGTGAAAGGTAAGGCACGCTCATCACCTTTCGCTTTCATGAATGCTGCCATGCTGGTGCCGATCATGGCATCTCTCCATTGAGTGAGCTCCACGGTACCAACCCCGGCGATTCTTTTCCTTCTTGCAGCCTTCTCCCCTCTCCGGCTACGGCTCGGCGGCTCCCTGCAGGACCTGGTGGTCTACGGCACCGGCGACACCGGTGCGCCCTGCTCTCCCTTCACCAAGAACACGTCGGCCATGTTCGGGTTCACGCAGGGCTGCCTGCCCATGCACCGGTGGGATGAGCTCAACGCCTTCTTCCAGAAATCCGGGTAAATTTTCGCAGTAATCAGTAACCCCAACTCTGTAGCTGTAAAAAAACACCTATAAGTAAATAAAAAATGATAATGATAATGTGACTTTATTGGCTTGTTTTCCTTTTGGTGATGATTGCAGTGCACAGATTGTCTTTGGGCTGAATGCGCTGAATGGCCGGGTCCCAATGCCTGATGGCTCCATGGGAGGGCCATGGGATTACACCAATGCTGCCTCTTTCATCCACTACACTGTCAGCAAGGGATATGATATCTATGGCTGGGAGCTTGGTATGTATGCTGATCAACATGATCTTTAAACAAATATAGTCACAAAAAACAGCTTCTTTTTCTTTTGCTATAATACTATTATCAAGTTACTTTACGGTACGAAAGAAATCCTGATAAGTATGATCAAGAGAGATCCTGATAGGTTTGAGCAAAAGAAATCCCAGACAAGTATGTCGGCGTCGATTAGGTGATGCTGAGCTATCATCACTTGTAAAGAACAAGGGGAAATATCACTAAATGATGCTCTCCTTTGCTTTTTCACGCGTTACTCAATGTACAAAAAGGGACACTTTTAGGAAATACCCTGAACTTGTCTTTCCAAAATGTTGCTTAAAATACAAACATTGTAAATCAGTACCTTTTGTACAGGTGTTTAGGAACTTACCGTGCTTCCATTGCAGGAAACGAACTCAGTGGCAGTGGAGTTGGGACTCGGGTCGGTGCAGATCAGTATGCCGTGGATGTGATCAACCTGAACCAAGTCGTTGACAAAGCATACCAAGGATCAAAACCGCTGGTGATCGCGCCGGGAGGCTTCTTCGACGCGGGTTGGTTCACCGAGCTGGTAGCCAAAACAAAGCCGAACCAGATGGATGTGATAACTCACCATATCTACAATTTAGGCCCCGGTATGCTCGCCATGACTCACCGTCGATTCGGCACTTGAACTGGAAACATGGAACCTGCATAAATGGATATAATTTTTTGGCTGTATCAGGTGTCGACACGCATCTCGTTGAGAAAATTCTCAACCCCTCTTACCTTGATAATATGGTAAGCACGTTCAGTAACCTTCAGGGGATACTGAAGTCCGCAGGGACATCCACCACCGCGTGGGTCGGCGAAGCTGGAGGGGCTTACAACAGTGGCCACCACCTTGTAACTGATGCATTTGTGTTCAGTTTCTGGTAAGCCAAGAAAATGATCAGCAGTTGAAGTTACTATCTGAATTCTGAAGTATAGTATTTATCAACCACGACATGTTGATGTTTCAGGTACCTGGATCAACTCGGGATGTCCGCCAAGTACGACACAAAGAGTTATTGCAGGCAAACCTTGGTTGGAGGGAATTACGGCCTGCTCAACACAACAACATTTGAACCAAATCCTGATTACTACAGGTAAGCTGCCATGCCTGAATTTCTTGAAAAGTTCCGCTACAGGAAAAACTATAATGTTTTTATTCCAAGGCCTTGAACACCATAAATCATGATTACATACCAGTTGATGCATGTCTAAAATCATTCCACTTATTAGAATGTGGCACCACATACTTAGTTTCCAAGTTAAGTATTGGTTCCATACATCCTGTGCACTGAAACATGATGCCAAACTTGCCATCTTCATGCAACTTATTCCTTCCTTCTTCTGCAGTGCTCTGCTATGGCATCGCCTCATGGGAACCAAGGTTCTCTCCACGACATTCAACGGCACAAACAAGATCCGTGCTTATACACATTGCTCAAAAGATTCGGTAACGAGCACGGGCGATCCACGCCCCCCTTCCATTTCGGCAACCGCCACTGCATTAACCAACTGACCTGTACTAAAATTTCTCCCTCTGAATTTTCCAGGAAGGGATCACCCTACTCCTGATCAACCTCAGTGGCAACAACACAAACCACATCTATGTGAACAGCGAGGGCGCCCAAGAGTTCGCGCATCCCCATGGCGCAAAGGAGCACAGAAGGTCCATTCCGAAGCTCGGCGAAACAGCTGGGCTCACAAGGCAGGAATACCACCTCACCGCCAAAGATGGGAACCTGCAGAGCCAACATATGCTGCTCAATGGCAATGTGCTGGCAACTGGTGCCAATGGAGCCATCCCCAAGCTGGAGCCTGTGCAGGTTGAGGGAACAGAGCCCATAACCGTGGCCCCTTACTCCATTGTCTTTGCTCATATTCCAGGCTTTTATGCTCCTGCATGTAGGTAAATTGTTGATTGGTTTTTGTGGGAAATTATTCCGTTATCGTAGGTTAGAGGAAGTGCTGGTGGGTGAGAAGCAAAGCATGCTCACCTGCAAATGAAGTAAGCTGTAAGGCTGCAATGTTTGTGATTCATCATTGTTTTCATGAAACGAAATGTCAAGAAAGTTTGTGCGTGCACATGAAAGGAAATGAAATGGGGAAAATGATTTCGACATTCTGTTCATACCGCTGTTGTTCTGTTTTTATTGACACTATTATGAACACCAAACACATGCTCCTTTTTGTTACAAATGCAGCATTTAAGCTGCTTTCAGTATATGATAGGAAAATTTAAAACTACGCCCTCCGTTCCTAAATATACGTCCTTTTAGAGATTCCACTATACAGACTACATTCGGATGTATATAGACGCCTTTTAAACATAGGTTCACTCATTTTACTCTGTATATAGTCTATAATGAAATCTCTACAAGGACTTATATTTAGGAACGGACGGAGTATATAGTAGTAGCCAGATTCTCCTGTGCATTTTCTGTCATATAAAACTGAGTGCAAATCAGGTAAAAACATGGCTATTGACAAAAATTAACTGGCTTCGCTGCTCCCTGAAGATCGACCTGCAGTTTCACAGGCAGCCCTGGACCACGTGCAGAAAATGGAAAGCAAATGGTGAATGTTTTAATTTTCTAAACTGAGACAGCATCCCATGATCCAGATATAAATTCCTTGTATTACAGTTGCCTTTACCAACATAGAACCTCTACTGGTAAACAGAAGAAAAATGTTGTTCCTAGCAGGTACAGTTCACACATATTACTGACAATGTCAGTCCTAGAAGCAAATTGTTTTTCAAGATTCCCCTGTTCCAAATCACCACATCCTCAAAGGTATGGGTACTGATTGTTATAACATATCATGCAGCATTCATTCGTTTCAACATCTCTTCTTTTTCTTCATTTCCAACTAGTGTAAACCCTGAGATTTCATACACAAGGAGAAGGCAAAGGGGAGAAAAATACATGACTATTGTACATGCAATGATCAAGCTATCTGAAAACAGAGTACTTGTTGATTAACAGGCAGAGTAGATAAGAGACTGTTTTGGCATCTTGAAAAACAGAAAGCATTCTAGATGTGCATGGGAAATAATGAAACCAGATAACTAACAGTTCGAAGTGGAGGTTTAATCAGCACAACTACCTGAAAATAGTCATCCATGATAAATTGGCAAGGGTGCCGATGGCTGAAACAGTGTCATACTACTCTGCATCTCCTTAGAAAGTTTGGGCATATGATGAAATCATGTACCACAATAACTAAGTGATAATAATAACACAAGTCAATAAGGTTCAGTCGTTCAGAAACAAAATGGAGCACCCAATGCTAAAACAAGCGCAATATCCCATGACAAGGATCTGAAACCACAAGTTGCTAGTATTTGCCTAAAAACCAGAGCATTCCATGCCCTCTGATTAAAATGCACTTCCTGGTTATTTTTCACAGTTGCAGAGATACTACGTACTGACAGAAAAGGGGCAAAATGAGGCATTTTTTCGGCATCTCGATCATCAATTAGAGTCTACTAAGTCAGCTACCTGATTACATACATATTTCCCCTACATTAGTCTCGAAACAATAATTATTCACCTGGCAGGACACTTCGGCATCCATGATCCATCACTCAGCTAATGCCCAAGGACATGGTGATCACCTCGGCCATGAGTGAAGGGCAGCTCCTGCTCAGATGCTGGAAGCCTTCGGTGGCCACGACCGCCCTCAGGTTCGCCGGCGCGGCGAGGAAATCGAAGCACGCCTTCTTCAGCCCCTCGCAACGGTGCTGCTCGGCCAGCGCCAAGACGATGGCCGCCGAGCCCACATTTATGCACTCGCAGAGCTTCTCCTCGCAGATCAGCTTCAGCCGCCTCATGCCGTACCTGTCCGCGGCGACGAGGAGGTGCTGGCAGGTGACGTCTTGGTCCTCCTTGCGCGTCTCCGGCAACAAGCCCGTGTATGCGAAGCGGAGCAGAGCCTTGAACACCTCCGGCTTCATGTCCTCCTTGCCCTCCTTCATCGGCCCGAAGAGCTCGGCGGCGAAGACCGAGGAGCGGGCCGCGAGCACGCACCGGTGCGCGGCGACGGTCTCGCCGCCGACCTCGAACACCACGTCGGCGCCCTTCTCGGTCTCGAGGAGCCCGGCGAGGTCCCGCCGCAGGTCGCACGCGGGCACGGACACGAAGCCCGCCGCCGCGTCCTCGGCGCGGTAGTCGCGGACGACGACGATGTCGCACCGGACGGTGAAGGAGTCGTTCCTGAGATGCTCGGAGCCCTCCAGCTCCTCCCTGGAGACGAACGTCGTGTACACCCAGCCCCTCCCGGGGGTGAAGTCGTCCACCGACGCCGACGCCAGCGCCGCCCCCTCCTCCTCCTCCTCCTCCGCCTCGCCGGCGAGGCGGATGTCGTACTGGGCCTTCACCGCCGGCGCCGCCGCGACGCCCTCGTCCTCGTCGAGCATCAGGGAGAGGGACACGTAGTCGGCGACCTCCGCGCGCACGCCGTTGGGGTAGTAGTCGATGCGCCAGCGGTGGCCGCCGATGTCGAAGGGGCGGGACTTGACGCACTCCCCGGTGGGAACGCCCTTGGTGCGGGAGTAGCCGTGGACCGTGAGGAGGTGGTGCCCGCTCGCCGTGTCGGCGACGATGGCGGACGCGGACCTCCGCGGCTTGCCGCCGGACGGCATTGCCGGCCTGCTCGGCGGATTTGGTCGCCGCTGCTGTGGGTGAGGGTTTTTGCGCCGCGCCGCGGGCCCGCGGTGAATGGGGAACAGAGGAAGCAGAGCATTGCAAGCTTGGGCTGGAGCTCACCGGGTCCCCACGTGTCATGGTCTGTAAGCAAACCAATATCTTCGAGTAGCCCTCTCTGTGTTGGGTAGGATTGATCACACACCATTCCTAGATGGACTCATCAACCTACCGGATCCTCTAGATATATAGGTTTGAAGAGATAGTTTGGTTTATAGAAAAAACAGAGGAAAATTACAGAAACAGATATTTTTTGTTTCCTTTTGTTTCATTTGTTTGGTTCAAAGGTATGGAGCAAATAAAATGTGGTAAAGAAATTATATTATGTCACTATTGAAGAAAAAATATGAAGTGATTTTTTTGAGCTCAAAAAATATGAAGTGATTTTACAATCCACGCAGACCTCTTTTTAGAATTTCTACGCGCAGTGTAAGTGGAGTTTTTAGTGGCATCGTAAAATCCTAACTACACTCTTTTATGTGGTTCGACTTTGATTTGACCGTGCTTATCGGTATTGTCGTATTTTTCTTATCCATGTAAACCAAGCAAGTAAATGTACATAATTTCGTGTTTTTTATTGATTTGTTTTGCATCTGTGCATTTTCCCCATCCATATGTTTCCAGATTCTTGCAGAGCAAGTAGGGTATGAAAAGCTATATCTTCAACCTATATTTCCCTGAACATAATAACCCTAGGTCAGTATGTGTAAGAATATAAATTATCAGATATATCTGTATACTTAAAAAGAACGCAAGCTTTCCATTTCACCTTTCTATCCACCATCCCTTCATCCAACCTTTCATGTATAATAATCAATCACCTTAATTTACGTACCTCCAGAATCAATTTCACTTTTATTTACTTACCAAGCTTCTAATCAAAATACAAGGTAATTCATGGGCAGAATTTGATGAACATTTATTTACAGAATCGCATTATTATTGACAGGTAAATCACAAGCTAACGTACTAAAAAAGATACACAAGTTAATATAAAAGGATACACAATTCATAATAACCCGAAGTCGGAGGTGTGAATCCTGGATTAGAAATGCAGCCTCTTCAGGTGGTAGACTTATCCTTCTCAACACTTCCATGTCCAGTATTGCCTATTATTATATGTCGATGTTGTGTTATCTAAAACTTTCATTGAAAGATTTGATAAACATAGGAGGCGCTTTCTTCTGGCGGGGGGAGTGGGAGAAAATGATACTATCTTGTCAAATGGTCTCAAGTTTGTAAATTTAAATGCAAAGCTGGCTTTGGGATCAAAGATTTACTTAAGCAAAAGACCAGTCTCCTTGTTAAATGATGGTGGAAACTTGACAATCAAAAAGGGCTTTGGAAGGATATCATTTTTGCCAAGTACCTGAAAAATAGATACTATTTGCAACTGTGAAGAAAAGTTTAGTGACTCCCTTATTTGGGAAGCTACAAGTTAAAGATCACTATATGGCTGGAAGAAAGGATCAATGCCGGCAATAGTCTATATTTCCAGACTTTGGAAAGGTCCTATTGGAGATAACCTTCCTTTATACATCGAATCCCCTCAGTTTCTTAGTAGCTGTAATATGCAAGACACTATAGTTGATAAATGTTACTCAATAAACGTGAGTACCTTCTTTACCCCCCCCCCCCCCCCCCCCCCCCCCCAGCCTTGCAACTAAGGCTGACCAAGTAGTTTGGTCCCTTGGCTACAAAAAGATTTTTACTACTAAATACTTTTATGAACATAATGGAATGAACCTTGTTGGCTGTGATTTTAAATGGATTTGGAGTGCTAAATTCCCTTTAAAAATCCTGATATTTTTTATGTAAATCGTGTGGAAGAATCATACTCTTTGTGCATGTGGGTGACACTGAGAAGTAATAAATGTTGAGGAAATCATCACTGTGAAAGCAAGGATTTGTGAATATGGACTTGATGATTGGTTTTATTTTTTTCAGGCCTCGAGTGTGAGAGAAGTTAAACACCCCAAGTTAATTTTCACAACTGCACCATGAAGAGAAAATAAATAGAATGAACTCAAACGACATGCTACCACATGACGGTTGCAACCAACCGCGCGTCACCGTGTTCTTGACTTGTCCACAAGCGTGGCGCAACAGGTGATTATGCTCAGCGATAAGTATTTTCATCCCTTTAGCATTTAGCACTACTTCTAGTCAGCCAATCAAGGAAGACAAAATAAGGTGATTTTTTTGCAGCCAGTAGGATATATTATGCAAGGATAGTTGTCGCAAAAAGAAAAATATGAAATGATAGTAAAATTAAATTAGTAATACAAATACTCTGATTACATTAGCCTAGCCTAGAAACAACAATGATTCACCCACTCACTAATCCTGGCTAGAACGCTTATGAGCTCGACCAAGATAGAAGGGCAACTCGAGGTCAGATGCTGGAAGCCGTCGGTGACCATCATGACAGCCAGGTGTGCCAGAGCGGAAGATCAAAATAATGAAGGGGAGGAGACAAGTGAAGGGAAGGCGGAGGTGAATGACGTGGAGACCCGGGGCTTTCTAACAGGAAAAGGGGAACAAGGTTAAGGAAAAGCACACAGGTGGTGGGAAACGGGAGGGGCGAAGGACGTCGACGCCATTAAACCAGTGAACCCCGGTTATTTTTTTGCCTCCTAGCCCTTATATTGGTAGATTTTTTTTAAAGGAGGGGTGAATAAGGAATGGTTGTTGTAATGCTTGTAACAAGAAATTTTAAATATCAACACATGATATGGTCTTGTTGTAACAATGTGGTTACACAACCTAGTAAAGGTCTTCATAGGTGCACCACCTAGTAAAAGCCCTCATTGGCTTGCGAAATAATTTGGCGGCCTTTCATACGGTGAGTTTCGATGAGTCCTTGGGCGCCTGCTGCCATGAACAAAGTGGTCGCCCACTGCAGTAGGTATTGAAAGTTTGTTGGGCATTGGCAGCTCAGGAGCCTGTGATGGAGGCTGAAACGGGCGGTAGTTATTCAGCGGAAACTGATGCATAATTCGTCCAAGGGCAGCTGTGTTAACCATGGGGTATGCTGGATGGGCGTTCATTGGACCTGATGAGATCCAACCGGCAAGATGTACCGAGTTAGGTTGGAAGGTTGGTTGATGCTGCAATGGCAATGCCTGCTGGTAGTTGACATAGTCTGAGCGTGTACAATCAACATACCCAACATGACTCCCACTGTACCTAGTAGTTAATGTATCCAAGAAGCCAAAGCTTTGATGGGATGTCAAGTTTGACCCACCATTCTGAGCTCGATTTAGCGCAATAACCACTTCCTGGGCATGAGAACTCGGGCATCGATTTCTAGTCACATTTACGGAGTGGCTTGCCTGTACGCTTTGGGGGTAAGCATCTAGATCTTGATTTGGCATATCAATTACATTTTTAGGACAAGACCTGAGTTGTTGATTTTCGGTTACAGTTCCAGAGCTGCTTGCTCGTAAAATCAGTCACAAAGTTGGAGTGTTGCTCAGATACTTTGATAACACACAGGGGAAGTGGGAGCAGTGGTCATCCAATTCAGCAGCAGGGCAGGGTACCATTGTCTTCAGTATTTTATTTCCCATGTCAATAGAGATCATTTGCGCCTTCTTGATGTCCAACCTCACCAAGCAATTCATGTGGACAACATCATCACCATTGATGCTCAGGGTGGGGAAAGATGGTAGCAAGTTCATTATTGATGAGTTACCAGCAGTGTTGTCCCCAAGCCCAGCCAACAAAGCAGAATGGTCTTGGTTCACAACCAATATGTCATCACCATGAACACGGCACCCCCTGCGCCAACCATCGTCCGAAAGGAGTCTTTTCCATATGACGGACCTCCAACCAATTAACTTGTGAGGCTCCATGGAGTCCAAATCATTGTTCTGTTTCACAAAGGATGGATCATCACAAGTTTTATCCAGAAGATATGCCGCCGCAATGCCTTCTTCATCTTTGTTTTTTGGGGGTAAAGAAATAAGTTCGATCTCGACTAACTTGAGCGATCCATTGATGCAAGTGATGTCTCGAATGACCCATGGGCACAAATGACAATCAGCCTCGTTCCCAGGCATCAGGCCAGGAAGTGGGACAAACCACACGCATGCATAAGTCTCATCAGAGAGCACGTCGCACACCATAATACCCCTCCAAAGATCGACCCAGCCTAGCAGGCTCCCTCCAAGGGGGATTACCTTGTGCGATGCAACAAGAAGCTGCTCCTCAATCGGTGGTTTCTCCAGATAAGCAGGTTTCTTGGTCCATGCTCTCGACACCGACGAGTACAGGTGAAGTTCATATCCTCCTTGAGCATCATCACGGCTCGGGCACAGACCAGCCAGGATGTACTCCCCGCCGTCGCCGCAACAGTGAATGCCAAGATCGCGTGCCACGAGGAAGCTACGACCCGGTGGGTCCGGAATCCGGGAGAGCGTCGGTGGTCTACCTGGAACGGCCTGGTACATGTAGTACTCACTGGACCGCCGCACGAGTCTGGTGGACCAGTTGAGCGGCAGGTGCAGGAGAAGGAACTGCTTCTCCGAGCGGACAACGCGTGGCTCGCCGGCGAAGTTGGCATGCTGGAGGCCGGGGCAGTGGATGCACACGTAGGAGAGGGCCGGCGGGTGCGCGAAGCAGATGGAGACCTGGACGGCGTGGCCTTTGCTTGTCTCGGCTGCCGCCGTGGTGGAGTTGTGGCGGTCGGCAAGGTAGACCCTTGTGTCGAGGCTGATCCATGGCGGGAGGCCTTGGGAGGCGTTCAGCTCTGTTATGGTGGGCGGGTTCAAGCAGGCCGCGACCCTGGTATCTGATCCAGTCATTGTTCTCGGCCGAGGGGTAGATCTGATTTGTGCGTGTTGCCGATCTGTGTCTGAGCAGGTATTTTTATGGGATCGATGATGGGTGCGCAGGGAGAAACCGGGTCGGATTTGAGAGGTGGCTTCTCGATCGTGTTTGGGTAGGATTGTGTCGCCAACATCTATCTACGTACGAGGCGGAAGGCTCGTGCCATATACTCTGCGAGCACAAAGCCGGTGAACTAATTGTGGTTCCCTCCAAAAAAAAACTAATTGTGGTTTCGTACTAAAAATTGGTCCGCGAGTATGGACGGTGAACAACGCGACGGGCACAAGCCGTCCAACATGCTGGACCGGCCAATTTTTAGCAGGAAACCACAATTTATAGCTGGATCCATCGGGACGCAACTTAGTTTGATTGACATCACGTACATAACCTTGCAAATACTCTCGATCCTCGTCCAGCTACACAGACGTCTGCGACGAGATCAAGCTAGAGATCAAAGATGGATGAGACGGCCGCGCCGCTGCCCGAGGCGGTGTCGCTCCCGGACGACGCCATCCGTGAGATCCTCGTCCGCGTGGAAGGCACGGCCACTCTCTTCCGCTGCGCCGTGACGTGCAAGAGCTGGAGCCGCCTCGTAGCCGACGCCTCCTTCCTTCGTCGTCGCTGGCCGGATGATCATGGGGCGAGCCGCTTCCTCGCCGGGTTCTTGGCCCCGAAACGGCTCGACCGTACGGACCCCGACTTCCGGACAGGGGAGCCCATGTTTGCGACGTTTTTTGTCCCGACGCCACGGTCGGTGTTCTCCCGCCGCTCCCTCAGCTCCTTTTTCCCCAACGCCGACGCGTGCAACCTCGACTGCGCGGAGCCGCTCACTGCGCGCCGCGGCCTCCATCTCGTGCGCCTCTCCCCGAACGTAGCTGCTGGCTATAAGTATGGCAAGTCTGTTGTTCATCTGGCCGTGTGCAATCTGCTTGCCGGCGTGTGCGAAGTGCTTCCCCCACTATGCGGACATTTGGACTTCCGTGAGAGCAGCTACACCATCCTAACTAGTGCAGACTACTCGTCGAGCGCAGAGCAACAGTCTTTGCAACCAGGCTACTCGACCTTCTTTAAAGTGCTAATCATCGCCCCGATGAAATTCGGCCCGCCCAGCCTTTATAGGTTCTCATCCAGTGAGTCAAGGTGGAGTAAGCCTATAAAAATAACTTTTGACACTGCTGGAGGAATCCGTGACTGTAAGCATCCCGATGCCATTGTGTCCCGCGGTAAGGTGCATTGGAGCGTCCGGAATTGGTATCCTTACTACTCTCTTAACATGAACATGGAGACGTTGCACATCTCTCAGACAATGATCATGGACAGGATAACTTACTCGGAAACCAACAAGACCCACAACTTGCGGTCACCGCTGAAGGGACACCCTTGGTGTTACTTCTGTCAAGACCAGGCCTCCAACTAAAGGTCTGCACGCGGCAAGATGGAAGAAAGAGCGAGAATGGTGCTGTTGTCAAGGCCACGTGGCTCACCACGCGCACTGTCGAGTTGAAACCACCTAGTCCGATTAAAAGAAGGCCAGAGAAAATATACCTGAGATTGTTAGGAGAGAAGAGTGGAACGATGCTACTCAAGGATAGTCAGAGACACATTTACATTGCTGACGTTGAGACAGGAGAGATGGAGAAGTCTGAGTTGCCTGGCGGTTTTGATGGGCTTAACCGTCGGAAGGTCGTGCTGTTCGAGATGGACTGGTTGGCGCTATTTGTTTCCCGGCTCCGGAAGTGGTAGGTGCATGTATGTAAGTCGAGTTTACGCACAAAAAGGTCAGCCCAAGGATTAGTTGTTTTTTTTGTTCTGTCATGTTTCAGCGTTGGGTGGATCATGAGCATCATTGTTAAGCCAAGTCACGCTTGTTACTGGTTTTGCCCAACATGAACTCCATTTTTGGTCTTTAGCTTGTTACTTGTTTTGAGTAGCTTTGATAAGACATTTGAGAAATTTATGCATTTGATTCCTATTTTGTATAAACGTGTGGAAGCATCAGGCTCTTGTGCATGTTGGTGACATTGAGAAATAACAAATGTTGAGGAAATCCTCAGTCTAAACACAAGGATTTGTGAAGCTAAACAAGATGGACTTGACGGTTGCTTCTTCTTTTTTTATGCTGAGGGTGTGAAGAAGTTAATTCTCATAATTTCATAATGCTATCATGTGACGACACTTAACCAGCCCGCATCACTACTGTCAGATGGTGTGGGACGGCTTTGCGTGATATAAGTACTTTAGGTGTTCGATGAACCATGTAGTTCTTTGATAAAGGGAAATATAATAAAGCTTCACGTCCTGAACTAATTTCTACCGAGCGGCGTTGGGGCTCTCCATGTCCTATTATCTGATGAACATGGGGTAGCACCGCCCCTCATAGAGGTGAATTCGCCAACTGACTCCAACGCCATCGATGCTGCTTGTCCTGCCTCAGCCTCCAAGCTGGCGAGACAGATATCTAATCGGACCTTTGCCGTCACAACAACGTCTTTGTCTAGTATCAGGGATACGTAATCCGTGACCGACGAGCTCTTGGATCCTCTCTGCATAGTTTTCAGGACATCTGTCGATTTCTAGTTTCTCTAGATGTTGCCGCATGTGTTTGTAGATGCGCGGATTAATAAAAAAACGTTGCACAATGGATGTTCAATCAGCATATCTATCTAAAAAATAGTCATCGATGATAAATTGGCAAGTATGTCATTTCTCAAACAAAGTGATTTCTACTTTGTATCTCCTTAGAAAGATAGGTAGATGAAATCATGTACCACAAGAAGTAATAAAAATATAATAACAACATATAAGTAAACACGATTCAGAAACTATGGAGCACCGAATGCTTAAGCAAGTTCAATATAAGACCACGAGCTACCATTGCCAAAAAACTTGAGCATTTTCTATGCCCTCTGATTCTGACGCACGTCATGGTTAACTGGCACAGTACATTGTGGAGATGCAATGAACGGACAAAACGTCGGCAAAACGAGGCTAATTTTTCATCTCGATCTTTAACAAGCTATAGGAAATGTCACGGATAAACTAAAACAGCTGCCTGATTACTGCATTAGTCTAGAAACCCAGATTCACCATTGCTGGAACACTCATGGACATCATCCATCACTCACCTAATGCGGCAAGCACATGTCCATGAGCTCCATCATAAGAGAAGGGCAGCTTTCCCACAGATGCTGGAAGCCGCTGGTGACCATGACCGCCCTGAGCTTCGTCGGATCTGCAAGAAAATCGAAGCACGCCTGCTTTGGTCCCTCACAATGGTGCTGCTCGGCTAGCGCCAGGATGGTCACGACCGTGTCCACGTTAATGCACTCACAGATCCACTCCTCACAGATTAGCTTCAGCCGCCCCATGCCATACCTGTCTGCCGCGACGAGAATTTTCCGGCACGTGATGTGGTCGTTCGCCATCCCCTGCAGTGACAGTGAGCTCGTGTACGCGTAACGGAGCAGCGCCTTGAACACCTCCATCTCCATGTCTTCCAAGCGCACGACGCCAGCAGCGGCAACATTGCCCTCCTTCATTGGTCCGAAGAGCTCAGCTGCGAAGACCGGCGAGCGGGCCGCGAGCACGCAACGGTGTGCGGCGACGGTCTCATCGCCAACCTCGAACACCACGTCGGCGCCCTTCTCAGTCTCGAGGAGCTCACCAAAGTCCTGGGACGAATCGCATGGGGGCACGGAGACGTAGGCCACAGCGTTGTCCGTGGAACGGTACCTGTGTATGACAAGGATGTCGCACCGGACCATGAACGAGTTGTTCTTTAGATGCTTGGAGTTCTCCAGGACCTTCCTGTTGATGAACTTCGTACACACCCAGCGGCCCCTGGAGGTGAATTCGTCCACCGATGCCAACGCCAGCAACGCCGCCTGCTTCGCCTCCTCCTCCTCGCCCGCGAAACAGAATCTGAACTGGGCCTTCACCGCCGTCGCGCCATCTTCTTCTTCTAGTTCCAGGGAGAAGGACACATAGTCCGCAGCCTCCGAGCGATCACCGTTGGGGTAATAGTAGATGCACCAACGGTGGCCGCCGACTGTGAAGGGCTGTGAACCGATCCCCTCACCGGTGGGGACGCCCTTGGTTTGGGAGTAGTCGTGGATTGTGAGAAAGTGGTACCCTTCCGTTTTGTCGGCGACGATGGCGGATGCAGACCTCGACGGCGACATTGCCGGCCTACTCCTCGACATTGGCGGCGGTGAACGAAACAACTGTGCGTAGGATGGTTTCTTAAGTTCGATTTTGATATATACGACGCTGCTGCACTGCAAGCCGCACAGATTAAAAAGATGATGCAATCCAACGGTGCATGTGATACATCGTACTAAGGTGAGATTGTGGATTGAAATTATTGTCCCGTACGCTTAGGGGAGACGAAAGGAGGAGGGAGATCCTTTGGAAGATTTCGCCCAAATCTCCACACGTCAATTGTGGCTGAAACGATTTTGATGAACATGACGGTACATGTATAAGGGGTTTCCTGCATATATTTCTCACCTGTACATGTATATATACTGGCCTATGGCCACCTGGAAATACAAGTTGCATATTTCCTAACAATGTCGAAGATGCTTTCGTTCATAGTGATATCCAGGAAATACATTTTCAGGCTGCACATGACTTGAACACAAACCGTGAAAAGTTCTTATGCTGATCCTTTCATAGCATAAAGATCCAAGAGACTAGCATTGAGATAGACCATGCTTCAACAAGAAGGTATTTACGGACTGATTTGCATTCAAGAGGTTGGTATATCACTACAATGAATCAGCTTCAGTTAGCTGGCCATTACTACTACGTAATGCTAAGTGACTATCAGTGGATTTTGGCATAGTTATTCCTGACATGTCTGAGAGTTTTGTCGGGTCTTTATCTGGCTACATGTCTGTGAGAAAATAGTGTAAAATCCTCAAATACACCTCTATTGACAGAGGAAAGGTAAGAGTTATGTACGTCAGTGCCTCTCTTAGTTGCAGAACTGTAGCGACAACATGTAATGCAAGGACACTACAAAGAAATACTAAGATCACTTTATCAGCACATGCAGTCTATCAGTTGGTACAAAAAGGAAAAAAAAAACAGCCAAAATTCTGCGAACCTGGGAGAGTGGGTTCGTGGAGAAGTCTGGGATGGAGAGGAAATCATCCTCCGAGATGAACCCCTTGGTTCAGCTGGCAGAAGAAGCGTTATCTCTCCTGCTGTGAGACTTCAATTCAGTTGGGTAAAAACAACATCCCAACATAAATTAGACGAAAATTATGGTAATAAAAGGAAAAAATGTTGTGCTTTTGCTGACACTGCATATCATCTCCAATCGATACCTGACACATGTTCCTTTTCAATTTAAGATAGGAAAAAAAAACTGTACAGTAGTGCCCAGAATTGCTTTTACATTTCTGTGATATGAAACCATCAGCAAAAAACACTGTTATTGAAAAAAAAAGTGGCTTACTGCTGGCCACTGACGATTAAATTGTAATTTCACAGGCAGCATTGACCATATGCAGGGTATGAAGAAATGATTGTTGGATGTTTTAATTCTCTAAACTGTGATGGCATCTCATGATCCTCATCTGAATTCCTTGTTTTCTGATAGCCCTTAACCAACATGGCACCTCTAGTGGTAAACAGAAGCAGCCAACCGTACATCTGTTGGTTTATGATGTAACAGTGTTAAGTGATGAATAAAGAGGTACCTTTTTTGCAGTAAAAGGCAGACATATTGCCAACAAGGCGGCAATGAAAATTCTAGAAGCAAACTGATTTTCATGATTTGTACAGAATTTTCATGATGCATCCGATTCCTAAATCAGCACATCCTCAAAGGTATGGATATTGGTTGTTATATGTACCCTGCACAATTCCTTGGCAACAAGATCTCTTCTTTTTCATTGTTTCCAACTAGTGTCACATGTCAACCCTGAGTTTTGACCCAAGAAAGCAAAAGGGAGAAATTTACAGAAGCAACGTGGATGCAATGATCAAGCTATCTGGTAACAATCTCCTCGGAAAAAAAGAAAGCACAAGTGTGTTGCATTACTCATGCAAAGCGTTCTATATAGGCAGGTGAAATAATATAACCAGAAAACTGAGAGTTGCCCAGTCGAAATTAAATCAGCAGAGCTACCTGAAAAGTATCGTCCATGATAAATTGACAAGGGTGCCATTGCTGAAACAAGGTGATACTAGCTACCCCACAGTTAGTGCAGATGAATTCATAGACCACAAAAATAAGTTTAATAACATAAGTCAATAAGGTTCAGAGACCATAGAGTACCCATTGCTAAAACAGAAGCAATATATCATGTCAAAGACCTAAAACCCATGGGCTACCAGTATTAGTACCCAAAGCCTGAGCATTTTATTCCCTTTAATTCCAATGCATTCCAGGTTAACTGGCAGAATTGCGGGGATGCAGCGATATACTATAAGAGTCAAAGACAGCTAGCTGAGTAATTACCACTCGGCATGAACTACTCAACTAATGCGCAACATGGCCATGAGCGCAACCATAATAGAAGGGCAGCTCGTGCTCAGATGCTTGAAGCCGTCCGTGGCCACGAGAGCCCTCACATTATTTGGAGCAGTGAGAAATTCTAGGCATGCCTTCTTGAGCCCCTCACAGCGGTGCTGCTCGGCTAGCGCCAAGATGGTCGCCACAGTGCCGACCTCGATGTACTTGCACAACTTCTCCTCGCAGATCAACTTCAGCCGCCTCATGTCGTATCTGTCCGCCGCGACGAGTAGGTGCTGGTACACGGCTTCTTCGTCTTCCTTATTGCTCATCTCTGGCAATGAGCCGGGGTATGCGAAATGAAGCAAAGCCTTGAACAGATCTGGCTCAATGTCTTCTACGCGAATGACACCTTCGACATTGCCCTTCTTCATGGGTCCGAAGAGCTCGGCAGCAAACACCGGAGAGCGGGCAGCGAGCACGCACCGGTGTGCACAGACGATCTTACTGCCGACCTCAAACACCACGTCAGCGCCGTTGTCGCTCTCGAGGAGCTCGCTGAGGTGCTGGCGCAGGTCGCATGGGGGCACGGAGACGAAGGCCGCCGCGTCATCCACCGCGCGGCAATCATGAAAGACAATGATGTCGCACCGGATGGTGAAGGAAACGTTTAGATGCTCGGAGCTCTGCAGGTCCCAACTTTTGATTAACTTCGGGTGCTCCCAGCCGCTCCAGGAAGCGAAGTCCTTCACCGGTGACCATGTGAGGCTCAACTCCTGCCACAACTCCTCCTCGCACTCGTCCCTGTCGCCGGCGAGGCAGAAAGAGAACTGGGCCTTCACAGCCGCCGCGACATCCTCGTCTAGCACCAGCGAGAGGGATACGTAATCCTCGACCGCCGAGCTGAGGCCGTTGGGGTAGTACCCGATGCGCCAGCGATGGCCGCCGATGGTGAAGGGTCTGGATTTGACGCACTTTCCGGTGGGAGCGGTGATTCTGGTATCGGAGTAGCCGTGGATCGTGAGAAGATGGCGCCCTCTCGCCCTGTCGGACACGATGGCGGACCTCGACAGCTCTCCGTCGGCTACGGCGGCCGCCATTGCCGATGCGCTCCGCGGAATTGGGCGCTCGATCTTAGCTCTCGTGGGGGGATGGGCTTGCGCTACTGCTTCGGGCGGCGAGGGTTTAGCGCCGCGGCTATAAAGGAGGAGCGGGGAAGGAAACGCGCGAGACCGGTGGGCTGGAAGGTTCGCCCAAATCCCCACCGGGCCGGGCCCGCACGTCATCGCCCGTAATGGCTGAAACGAATTTTCTGATTACGAAAGCATGTGCGTTTCAAATACTCCCTCCGTCCGAAAATACTTGTCCTAAAAATGGTTGAAAATGAATGTATCTATAACTAAAATAAGTCTAGATACAACCATTTCTAAGACAAGTATTTCCGGACGGAGGGAGTAATTGTCAAAACAATCATAAATAAGACCATGTACTTTCAAACTGAGAAGATGAAAATGGAGGTATCAAAAGTTTTAAAATACTATATACTAGTGAGCATGGACGACAAAACGATCACACTCTTTTCCAAATTTCACATGTATGTGGTGTCATGCATGATTTTTCTCACATGTCCTAAAATTCTGCGATATGAATTCTCTCCGACCTAACATGGCAAGTGGCTCAACCTCCGGCACCACATATGAATCCAAGATGAGGTTATGATTTTCTGCATAGTTTGGCAGCACGTTTTTTCTCTAAAACCGTAGTAATTCGTAACCATATTAGTATTCCAATGCCTAGGAAATGAATACCTCGGTCTTATAAAGCAGCAGTTTTGCTCAGTTTGATTTATAAAAAAAAGAGGTCTAGACCTCATCTGTTGTATTTGAAAACCATGGCTTTTTTAAAAGCCCACACTATTCTCTTAAAACTCAAAAACAAAAACGAGGATGCCAAAGGTAGCCTAAATTTTACGGACATTCTTACAACCATTTCAAGGAACGAGTACTAACTTTTTTTTTGAGGATCCATAACAAACTAACTACAAGCAAGATTTGGCCATATGTGTACAGGTACACAAGAAAGCAACTGTGAGTGCCACTCTGTTTTCTTTCAAGTTCTACAGGGTATGGACAAATTGTTTTCGACAGACAGACAGAGCTTGCATCCTCATCTGCCGAACCCAATTGTTTTTCACTAGTGGATTGGTACTTCCACATCCATCTTCACTTCTTCAGGACAGGCTGGTCGATGATCTGAAACCACATCAGAAAATAAGTTGCAGATGAGTCCAGAGTATGGTATAAGAACAGAAGGCAATACAGAACAGGTCCCGGCAATATACTGCTAGCAGTACAGAGCAGAGGGCGACATGAAGTCCATACATGCTATGGAACCTCTCTTGACGTCACATCTCTTGTTTTGCAAGTGAATGTACTATGCAATGAAATACATGTTTGTTAAGAAGTGAAAACCTCACTTTGTCGCGCTGACATTGATGATCCTGTTAGGTCCGGTAAAACCTCTGCCGGATCCTTGAAGGTTGCTTTCCCTTTGCCCATCGATATCATACACCTTAAGCATCACTGTTCCATGAAGCATAAAACCAAATCGATACCAGCAAATGAGTTATCATGAGGACCAAAGAGTCCATCTCAACATATACTCGTTTCAAAAATCAAAAGGAAAGAAAACAATAAATTCAAACACGATTAAGAATTACACTTGATCTTTTTCTGAAGGCTGGCCCTTGCGTTCAAGTAGAGGGGAAGGAAACAAAATCTTTAAAGTTCAAATTATCAACCATACGTAGCAACCTCTGCACAAAAGCAGAGAAATGAAAGCTCAAAAAACCACACCCATGCCTATAATTGACATTGCTGAATCTCCAAAGTATAGCTTTGACAGTCAAACATAGAACAACAAGAATCAACAATCATTTTTTCTCTTGTGGAACTGCATGAGATATGGCATATGAGATAGTACTAAGTTTTACAGGGAAAGAAAACGAGCAGCCGATCTTCTAGGGAAAGAAAACGAGCAGCCGATCTTCTACAGCATGCATTTTGGCAAAATAATTATATGGGCCACTGAACTTTGATGGACTACTGATATTACCTTTTACTGGAATGAAGATTGCTGCTAAATCATAGGTCCTATCCTGAAGACTATGATGACATTCGCATCTACTGAAGCTAACCTAAGCTGGAGCGTTTTTCCAACAAGATGTGGAAGATGCTTTCATTCATAGTGATGTTAATGAAATAAATTTTCAGGTTCCACATGACTTAAACACAAACTGTGAAAAAAGTTCTTATGCTAATCCTTTCATAGCATTGAGATAGACCATGATCATCAACAAGAAGGTATTCACCAACTGATTTGCATTGAACAGGTCGGCATATCACTACAATGGATCAGCTTCAGTTATCTGGCTATAGCTACTACTTACTACTAGGTGACTATCAGTTGATTGATCAAGATGGTTATTTCCAGAATTTTTGGGGTATCTGACACTCAATGTCACAGCAGCACATCTGACATGCTTGACGGTAATGTTGGGTCTTTGTCTTGGGGCTATTTGTCTGAAAAAACAATCTAAAATCCTCAAATACACATCCTAGATGGAGTCCTAATTCACTTTTCCCCACAATTTACAGAGCAACACTAAGGGTTATGTAAATCAATACCTCTCTTGGCTGCAAAACTCTGCACTAAACCTAGAGGGTCACCACAGGCTGCACAGCTAACTAGTGTAGCAACAGCATAATCCAAGGACAGTACATAAAACCAAGATCACTATTGGCATGTAGTTGATCAGTTCGTACAAAAAGGGCAAAGCAGCCAAAACTCTGCGGACCTGGGAGAGCGGATTGGTGGAGAACTCGGGGATGGAGACGAAGCCCTTGGCGCTACGGTCGAGCTGGCAGAACCGCTCGTACCTGCTGAGAGACTTCAGTTCAAATGGAAAAAATGGCAACACCACATCAATTAATTCTGGTAATCGTAGAACAAAGTCTTGTGTTTCTGTTGACACTACCGATCACCAACACAACACACTTGTGTTGCTTTCAATATAAGATAGGAAATGGCTTTGCTGCTCCCAGAAGATCGACTTACAATTTCACAGGCAACCTGGGCCGCATCAAAAACAAGAAAAGAAAATGCTGGATGTTTTAATTTCTGAGCTGAGATAGCATCCCATGACCCCCATGCCAATTTCTTGTAATGAGGCTGGCCTTAAATAACGTGATACCTTTTCTGATGAACATAACCAAAATTGTTTTGCTTAACATGTACTTAAAACATACCAACAACGGCAATCCTAGAGGCAAACTGGATTTCATGATTTGACAGAGAATTTCAATGACGCCTTTGTTCCCAAATCACCAAATTCTCAAGGGTATGGGTATTGATCGTTACCTGCAGAATTCCTGGATCTTTTTCTTCATTTCCTACTAGTGTCAACCCTTTTTTTTTACTCGTATAAGGAGAAGGAGAAGGGGAGAAAATAACAGGACCAGCAAAGATGCAATGATCAAGATATCTGATAAGAAAGCACTGTTTGATTAACAGGCAGAGTAGATAAGAGAATATGTTGACATCTCCTTAAGAAATAATATAACCAGATAACTAACAGTTGTGCAGTGAAGGTTCACTCGGCACAAGTGTAGCATTCATCTGTATGCATAGGAAATAATATGACCAGATCTAACCAGATAACTAATACTGTAGTTGCCCGGTGGAGGTTCAATCAGCAGATCTACCTGAAAAATAGCCATCCATTATAAATGAAAGGGTGTCATTGCTGAAACAGTCTGATACTGCTCTGCATCTCCGTAGAAAGATATGGTAGCTGAAATCATGTACCACGAAAACCAAGTGATAATAATATAAGTTTAAATAAAGTTCAGAAAGCATGAAGCGCCCCATGCTAAACCACAAGCTATCATTATCTAAAAACTTGAGCATTCTATGCCTTCTGATTCCAACGCAATTCCTGGTTAATTGGCATGGTTGCAGAGATGCAATGAACCGACAAAACAGGGCAAAATGAGGCTAATTTTGCATCTCGGTTGTTAACTCGGATAGATGCAGCGATACACAAAGACGGCTACCTGATTACTACATTAGTCTAGAAACCACGATTCACCGTTGCTAGAACAGTGGAACACTGAAAAGCATCATCCATCACTCAGCTAATGCACTGGGGACATGGCCACGAGCTCGACCATAAGAGAAGGGCAGCTCACGCTGAGATGCTGGAAGCCGTCAGTGGCTGCGACGGCCCTCAGATTTTCTGGAGCAGCGAGAAAATCAAAGCATGCCTTCTTCAGGCCCTCACAGCAGTGTTGCTCGGCCAGTGCCAGGATGTTCGCCGCCGTGCCAATGTCAATGTACTCGCACAGCTTCTCCTCGCAAATCAGCTTCAACCGCCCCATGTCGAACCTGTCTGCAGCGACAAGCAGATGCTGGCAGGTGACGTCTTCCTCTTCTTTGCGCATCTCGGGCAATGAGCCAGTGTATGCAAAATGGAGCATCGCCTTGAACACCTCCACCTCCATGTCTTCCACACGCACGATGCCATCGTCAGCCTTGCCCTCCTTCATTGGTCCGAAGAGCTCGGCTGCAAAAACCGATGAGCGGGCTGCAAGCACGCACCGGTGCGCAGCCACGGTCTCGCCGCCGACATCGAACACCACATCAGCACCTTTCTCGGTCTCGAGGAGCTTGCCAAGGTCCCCCCGCAGGTCGCACGGGGGCACGGAGACGAAAGCCGCAGCTGCCGCGTCCTGGGCGCGGTAACCATGGACGACGAGGATATCACACCGGATGGTGAACGAGTCGTTCTCTAGATTCTTGGACTTCTGCAGGTCCTCCCTTCTGATGAAGGTCGAGTACCAGTTGAGGAAGCAAGACCTCCTGGACGAGAATGTGACCACCGGCGCCGACGCCAGCCGCGTCGCTTGAATTTTCTCTGCCTCCCCAGAGAGGCAGAAGCAGTGCTTCGCCTTCACCGCCGCCGCGACATCTTCGTCGAGGATTAGGGAGAGGGAGACGTAATCCGCGACCGCCGAGGTTATGCCGTTGGGGTAGTAGTCGATGCGCCAGCGGTGGCCGCCAACTTTGAACGGCCGGGAACTGATCTTCTCTCCGGTGGGAAGGTCCTTGGTGCAGGAGTAGCCGTGGATGGTGAGAAAGTGGTGCCCGCTGGCCGTGTCGGCCACGATAGCGGACCTAGACGGCTTCCCGCCGGCTCCGGAGGACGCCATTGCCGACCTGCTCCACGGAATCGGCCACTCGCAGCACTCGCAGCTCTCGCGGCGGCGGCGGTGGCGGCGAAAGGGGGAGGAACGGAGGAAGGAGACGAGACTGATGGCTTCTAGAGGAAGCTTCCCCCCAAGGGCCCAAGGCCCAAATCCCCACCGGGCTGGGCCCATCCTCTGTAATGGGTGAAACGAATTTTGCATCTGAGTTTCAAATAAATTTCAAACTCCCTAAAAAAAATCAAACAACCATAAATATGACCATTTTCGAACTGAGAAGCGAAAAATGGAAGTAGCTGCAAAAGATTTGAAATTTACATTACTATAAGCACGGACCAAAAACGGATCATGTACCTTTTCCAAAATTCACAAGTGTGTGTGTTGTCATTCATGGTTTTTCTTAGGTTTTTTTTCTAATTGCAGATATGAATTCTCGCCAAGCTAAAGAAAAATACCTGTTCGACCCCGACCAGTAGAGATGTTAGGATTTTAGTCCTCGCATGAGCGGCACTCAAATGGATGGCGACGCTTCGTCTTTGAGTAGGTCTTAGAGGCTTTGATCCACCTCAAGTCTGTTCGTCGCGACAACTTTGACGGAGCTCCGACATAGATTTCTGTCAACTCCTCGGTACGACAAGGTTAGTGCTTTTCATCGCACATAGGCGGTGGCGAGATTTGGTGCCAAGTTCTTCTAATCAATTCAAAAGTTCAACGACGACGACCACTGATTCGGGGCACCGGTCTTTTAGGGCATGCATACGAAGACTTCTCAGATATCATTGATAAGGTCAGGTCGGATTCGGGATGGTAACAGCAATAGTGGTGCATCAGGGGCCCATTCAGCCGGCGCCAGTGGTTGTTTGGTAGTCCAGGGACTTTATGTAATTTTTTATTATGTTAGGGTGTTTTATACTTTGGTAACGAATGTCTTTTCCACAAAAGAAGACAATATTATGATTTTTCGTATAAATTTTATTGACACTCCCCACAACCATTTTAGTTCCAATTTGGATTGATGAAATTACAAACATAGGAATAGAAAAACATAGGATTAGGATGCCACATATTGAGAACTAGAGGACACCCCACGTGTTGCTGCGGGAATCAGTTGCATATGTTTTGAGTGATCTGATTGTATGAAACATGATTTTTCTAATTAATGATATATGAACTAAAACTAAAAATACATATTTATTATATTTGATTATTGAGTTAAAAATATTTACTGAATATAAGTGGCATAATATAAGGGATTTTTTTCATGCATGTTGAGTGGACCTTTGATGAGGTGGCATATGTGGTGTGGTGGGATGTGTGCATGGAATCAAGTAATAATGTAAAAAAAATCATGCATGTTATGATGGGTCTTTGATGAGGTGACATGTGTGTATGTTTTTTGACGGAAAAATGTATTAATTAATTAAAAAGTTGAATACAAGTGTTCATTACAACATTCACCACGCAGGGGAGAAAACTATTACATAGAAGGCCATCTGGCCTATTATCAAAACTAAACTAAGCTATCTGATGAGCCACCTCGTTTGCCCCATCTTCTGATCTTCGCTAGCTTAAAGTTTGGAAGAAGCTTGGTAAGGGCTAAGGCTTCCTTCTTGAGATCCACAAGAGAAGATCTATCAAGATTATCATGCGCAAGAAGAGAAACCACAAAGAGCAATATGGTTTCAAAATAACAGGCGTATGGAGAGTGATAACGATATATAGCCCCGCTAGACACTGCCGGATTTCCGCTTCATCAACACTGGTACATGAGCCAATATAATCCCAGGAGGAAACGACAACGTCACCAGCCAAATTCATGACGACAACCCCACACTCGTAGCACAAATGCTCCCCAGAAAACTGGCATCCACATTGATCTTAATATAATCAAAAGGAAGGGGCGCCATACCTCACAGATACTCGATGGAGTAGTATGGAACTGCAAGAAGACCTCATGCTCCCTTACCTTTGACTCCTGTGATGATTTTTGCATGATGGCAAGACAAGAACGACGCCCAATAGTTATCCACAAAATTAGCCGAGTTTGAAACATATTTTTTCTCTTTAGCAAAAATAAGATCATTGTGTAAGTGCCAAGCTCTCCAATACATGAATAAGATTTGCTCACGAACAATAGGGGTTAAATTGTCCAACAAGATAAGCATCCAATCAGGCCCTAAGCACTTGAACACTTCTTCCCTGAGAATATTCCACACACCCCTCAACTCCATACATAGAACTCTCTCTTTAGGACAGGTCACCAAAGCATGAAACGTACTTTCATCCTCCATACCACAAATAGAGCACAACCCCGGAGTAGGCTGATGGTGCATAACTCTATTAATCTGTACCACTAGGCTATTAGACGCCGCCCACCACGCAAAAATTCTGATCTTTTGAGGGATATTGGCTTTGCAGATGACATTCCAAAGCTTCCTGTCCCCATTGACAGCTCCATTAGATTGCCCACACTCCAACTTCCCCTCCTTGAGAGTAAGTGCCAGATTATATGCGCTTTTTACGGAGAAAAAACCACTCTTCTCATAGTGCCAAGCAATAAAATCACCCTCACCCTAGGACTGGATATGCAACTTTAGAATCTCATCGGCGTCATGGGGAAAAACAAGTGATCGACTAAGTTCACATCCCATCTCCTCGATCCGGAGAAGAAGAATTTCGACACCCATTTTATCCTGATTCTATTCATTTTAGCTGAAGTTTTAAGTCTAGACATCCTAGGTAGCCAGTTGTCTCTCCAATCTAAATATTATACTAGATCCATAAAAAACTCTCTAGATAACCTCTTTTTTTAGAAGATCAAAACCATGCATTATACCTTGCCAAGTTGCCGAAGTTGACTGCAGAAAACCATATCAAGAAAATGTCCTTGAGGTTAATACTTTGCTTTCATCGGCTTTGCGCAAAGTGACTCCGGATTTATCAAGAATCATTGAGCTTGTTAGCCAGTAAAGCCTGATTAAAAAGTCTAAGATCACGAAAACCCATACCTCCTGCTCCTTTCGGTCTTGTCAATCTATCCCAAGCTAGCCAATGGGTTTTTCATTTGTTCCCTTCATCTCCCCATCAAATGGGCCAGAAACTTAAAGATTCCCATTGCAGAAAGCCTTTTCAGATCTTTGTCTTTGGTCGATTGAAACTTTCCGCCTTCATTCTTCATTCTAGAACTGGTAAGCCCAAATATTTTTCATCGAAACTATCAGTCGTACTCCCTCCGGCCCATTTTACTCCGCTATAGCGCTGCTCTCCTATGAGGCCACTCTATTCTTTTTCACGTTCTATTGGCTATGGGGAAAAACTGGCAGGTTTGCATCCTCATCTTTTGAGCCCAGGCATTTGTTTTCCAGTAGTCATTGGGTACTTCCACCTCCATCTTCAGGATGAGGTGCTCGAGGATTTGAAACCACATCACAAGATAGTTTATAAATTAGTCCAAAGTATGGTATAGGAACAGAGAGCCATACACTGGCAATATACAGTCAACTTTACGTATGGGCTCCAGCAGTATAGAATAGAGGGCAACAACAGTCTAGAGGTGCTATGGAACTTCGCTTGATGTGTTTATCACAGAGACAGAGGGATGCCAATTATTTGGGGAGGTAATAAGGAAATGGTCACATCTGTTGCTGTCATGTGGGGCCAGCCCTATAGGCGTAAGGGACCTGCACGGGCCGGCCCTGCACCTGCCTAAAGATATGTCCTAGTTTAATTACAGTCTTTTTAGATTAGGAGTCTGGGTATTAGTTGGAAAGGTTTAGTTCCGAAGAAGGTTACCCTGCCAACACCCAATTGTAATAGGAGTCTTAGTCTGGTCTTGTAATTAGGCAATATATAGCCAGCCCTTGGATCAATAAACGCAAGCAGAATATCCTACAACCTCTCCTCCCTTGCTCCCGCACCACGGTGCCCCTCCTCACCCCCTTCTCCAACCATAGGCAAGCGAGGGCCTCGCCCTCGTCCTCCTACCAACCACGACTACAACCTGCGCGGCAATCAGCCGGGCCGTGACAACTTGGTATCAGCTTCCTCGTTGATCCCAGCGGCCATGTCTCCGCCACCGCAGCCGGCGCCTCTACTGCAAACCCTAGCAGACCTCGCGACCAAACAGCACGAGGATCATGAGGCCGTGGTCGCCACTTTGAACAGCCTCTCGGAGGAGAACCACACTACTTGGACAGAGTGCGCCGAGGACCGCACCACCCGCCAGTCCATCGCCACGACACTCAAAACCCTCCAGGACTAGCTGGCAGACACGTCACAGCAGCAGCGCGCGCAGAACCTGGCCCTCATTCGGCTGGAAGGCAAGGGCACGCCTCAATTGGGTGGTACCGGGCTCCTGCGGCCCCCAGATGCGCCATCCCACACCGGGGCCCCGGCCGATCCAGGGGATAGGGCTCCGCGCCTCTACAAGATTGATTTTCCCCTCTTTGACGGGGCCAGCGATCCACGGCCATGGCTAACACGTTGCAATCTCTTCTTCCTCGGGCAGCGAACGCCGGAGTCGGATAAGACTTGGCTCGCCAACCACCTCACCGATGTCGCCGCATTATGGTATGGCCACCTCGAGACTAAGCTGGGCCAGCGGCCGTCCTGGACCGAGTTTCAAAAACTGATCGCCAACCACTTCAGACCGCCGACCCACGCCAACCCCTTTGGCGAGCTGATCTCCACCCGCCGCTCTGGCATCGTGGCAGAATACTCCAAGCGCTTTCTAGAGAATCTCTCTCGGGTGCGCCCCATTGCTGACGACGATGAGCGGGATATCTTCACCAACAACTTGGGCGAGCCAATGAAAACTCAGGTCGAGATGCTGAAACCGGCGACTTTGGACGCAGCTATGGACTTAGCAATCTCTTTTGAGCACCTCAATACTGTCACCAGCACCGCGACCACTCCGGGCCGGCCCAGTCGTCCACTCCGCCTCATGGCTGCACCTACTCCGGCCTTGCCGGACTCCTCCAACCCCACACCCGCCGAGATGGATGAACGACGCGCTAAGGTTATACGTCTCCAACGTATCTATAATTTTTGATTGCTCCATGCTATATTATCTATTGTTTTGGACTATATTGGGCTTTATTTTCCACTTTTATATTATTTTTGGGACTAACCTATTAACCGGAGGCCCAGCCCATAATTGCTGTTTTTTGCCTATTTCAGTATTTCGGAGAAACAGAATATCAAACGGAGTCCAAACGAAATGAAACCTTCGGGAACGTGATTTTCTCGCCGAACGTGATCCAGGAGACTTGGACCCTACTCCAAGGAGTCCAAGAGGCGGTCACGAGGGTGGGGGGCGTGCCCCCTGCCTCGTGGGCCCCTCGGAGCTCCACCGACGTACTCCTTCCTCCTATATATACCTACGTACCCCCAAACGATCAGAACAGGAGCCAAAAACCTAATTCCACCGCCACAACTTTCTGTATCCACGAGATCCCATCTTGGGGCCTGTTCCGGAGCTCCGCCGGAGAGGGCCTGATAACCCACAAGTATAGGGGATCAATTGTAGCCTCTTTCGATAAGTAAGAGTGTCGAACCCAACGAGGAGCTAAAGGTAGAACAAATATTCCCTCAAGTTCTATCGCCCACCGATACAACTCTACGCACACTTGACGTTCGCTTTACCGGAAACAAGTATGAAACTAGAAGTACTTGGTAGGTGTTTTTGGATAAGCTTGCAAGAAAATAAAGAGCACGAAAATAAAGACTAGGGGCTGCTAAGATAAAGACACAACTAAATTAGTTTTAGTAAAGACCTTTTGTCAACATGAAGGTTATTTGTCCCTAGGCAATCGATAACTAGACCGGTAATCATTATTGCAATTTTATTTGAGGGAGAGGCATAAGCTAACATACTTTCTCTACTTGGATCATATGCACTTATTATTGGAACTCTAGCAAGCATCCGCAACTACTAAAGATTCATTAAGGTAAAACCCAACCATAGCATTAAAGTATCAAGTCCCCTTTATCCCATACGCAAACAACCTACTTACTCGGGTCTGTGCTTCTGTCACTCACGCCACCCACCATAAGAAAATCATGAACATATTGCAAACCCTACAACGGGAATCCCTCACGCTTGCGCGACACGGAGAGCACCATAGGACAGCACCAATAATAAAACATACAACTCAAACCAACCATGATCATCAAAAAGCCATTAGGACAAAACAGATCTACTCAAACATCATAGGATAGCTATATATCATTGGGAAATAATATATAGCGTTGAGCACCATGTTTAAGTAGAGGTTACAGCGGTAAGAGAGAGGTTACACCGCTGCATAGAGGGGGGAAGAGTTGGTGATGATGGCGGTGAAGTTGTTGGTGAAGATGGCGGTGATGGTGATGGCCCCGGCAGCGCTCCGGCGCCACCGGAAGCAAGGGGGAGAGGGCCCCCTTCTTCTTCTTCTTCCTTGACCTCCTCCCTAGGTGGGAGAAGGGTTTCCCCTCTGGTCCTTGGCTCCCATGGCGTGGGAGGGGCAAGAGCCCCTCCGAGATTGGATCTATCTCTCTGTCTCTCTCTGTTTCTGCGTTCTGTTTTCTGGACCTTCACCGTTTCTTAAATATCCGGAGATCCGTAACTCCGATTGGGGTGAATCTTTCACTCAGATCTTTCTCGTAAACTTATCTTTCTTGCGGCAAAAGAAGAGCGTCAACCGCCTTTCGGGGTGGTCACGAGGGTCAGGGGCGCGCCTGACACCCTGGGGCGCGCCCCCTACCTCGTGCCCCCCTCGGACACCGTCTCGCGTTGATTTTACTTCCCAAAAATCATAAATATTCCAAAACAATTCTCCGTCCGTTTTTATCCCGTTTGGACTCCGTTTGATATTGGGTTTCTGCGAAACAAAAAACATGCAACAAACAGGAATTGGCACTGGGCACTGGATCAATATGTTAGTCTCAAAAATAGTATAAAAAGTTGCCAAAAAATATATGGAAGTTGTAGAATATTGGCATGGAACAATTAAAAATTATAGATACGACGGAGACGTATCAGCATCCCCAAGCTTAATTCCTGCTCGTCCTCGAGTAGGTAAATGATAAAAAAGATAATTTTTGATGTGGAATGCTACCTAGCATAATCTTGATCATGTATCTAATCATGGCATGAATATTAAGACACGAGTGATTCAAAGCAATAATCTATCCTTTGACATAAAAACAATAGTACTTCAAGCATACCAACCAAGCAATTATGTCTTATTGAAATAACATAGCCAAAGAAAGCTCATCCCTACAAAATCATATAGTCTGGCTATGCTCCATCTTCACCACACAAAATATTCACATCATGCACAACCCCGATGACAAGCCAAGCAATTGTTTCATACTTTTGACGTTCTCAAACCTTTTCAACTTTCATGCAATACATGAGCGTGAGCCATGGACATAGCACTATAGGTGGAATAGAATATGATGATGGGGGTTATGTGGAGAAGACAAAAAGGAGAAAGTCTCACATCAACTAGGCGTATCAACGGGCTATGGAGATGCCCATCAATAGATATCGATGTGAGGAGTAGGGATTGCCATGCAACGGATGCACTAGAGCTATAAGTATATGAAAGCTCAAACTGAAACTAAGTGGGTGTGCATCCAACTTGCTTGCTCACGAAGACCTAGGGCACTTGAGGAATCCCATCGTTGGAATATACAAGCCAAGTTCTATAATTAAAATTTCCACTAGTATATGAAAGTGATAACTCAAGAGACTCTCTATATGAAGAACATGGTGCTACTTTGAAGCACAAGTGTGGTAAAAGGATAGTAACATTGCCCCTTTTTCTTTTCTTTTTCTTTTTTTTGCGGGCTTCTTTGGCCCCTTTTTTATTTAGGCTTCTTTGGCCTCTCCTTTTTTTGGGCTATGCTCTAATAATGATGATCATCACACTTTTATTTACTTACAACTCAATATTACAACTCGATATCTAGAACAAAGATATGACTCTATATGAATGCCTCCGGCGGTGTACCGGGATGTGCAATGATCTAGCGTAGCAATGACATCAAAAAATGGACAAGCCATGAAAACATCATGCTAGCTATCTTACGATCATGCAAAGCAATATGACAATAAATGCTCAAGTCATGTATATGATGATGATGGAAGTTGCATGGCAATATATCTCGGAATGGCTATGGAAATGCCATGATAGGTAGGTATGGTGGCTGTTTTGAGGAAGATATAAGAAGGTTTATGTGTGACAGAGCGTATCATATCATGGGGTTTGGATGCACCGGCGAAGTTTGCACCAACTCTCGAGGTGAGAAAGGGCAATGCACGGTACCGAAGAGGCTAGCAATGATGGAAGGGTGAGATTGCGTATAATCCATGGACTCAACATTAGTCATAAAGAACTCACATACTTATTGCAAAAATCTATTAGTCATCGAAACAAAGTACTACGCGCATGCTCCTAGGGGGATATATTGGTAGGAAAAGACCACCGCTCGTCCCCGACTGCCACTCATAAGGAAGACAATCAATAAACACCTCATGCTCTGACTTCGTTACATAACGGTTCACCATACGTGCATGCTACGGGACTTGCAAACCTCAAGACAAGTATTTCTCAATTTCACAATTACTTGACTAGCATGACCCTAATATCACCATCTTTATATCGCAAAACTATTGCAAGGAATCAAACATATCATATTCAGTGATCTACAAGTTTTATGTAGGATTTTATGACTAACCATGTGAATGACCAGTTCCTGTCATCTCTCTAAATAGATATAAGTGAAGCAAGAGAGTTCAATTCTTTCTACAAAAAGATATTCCCACGCTCTAACAAATATAAGTGAAGCAAAAGAGCATTCTACAAATGACGGTTGTCTAAGTAAAGAGAAACAGGCAATCCAAACTTCAAATGATATAAGTGAAGCACATGAAGCATTCTATAAAGCCATACTCAAAAGATATAAGTGAAGTGCAAAGACCATTCTATAAATCAACCAAGGACTATCTCATACCAGCATGGTGCATAAAAAAAGTGAAAACTAAAGCAAAATACGCTCCAAGATTGCACATATCGCGTGAACGAAACGAATCTGAAAACATACCGATATTTGTTGAAGAAAGAGGGGATGCCTCCCCAGCATCCCCAAGCTTAGACGCTTGAGTCTCCTTGAATATTGACTTGGGGTGCCTCGGGCATCCCCAAGCTTGAGCTCTTGCCTCTCTTCCTTCTTCTCACATCGAGACCTTCTCGATCATCGAACACTTCATCCACACAAAACTTCAACAGAAAACTCGGTAAGATCCGTTAGTATAATAAAGCAAATCACTACTATAAGTACTGTTGCAAACCAATTCATATTTTTTTGCATTGTGTCTACTGTAATATAACTTTTTCATGGCTTAATCCACTAATATAAATTGATAGTTTCATCAAAACAAGCAAACTATGCATCAAAAACAGAATCTGTCTAAAACAGAACAGTCTGTAGCAATCTGAACATTCACCATACTTCTGATACTTGAAAACTTCTGCCAAAATTAGGAAAAATAAACAATTTGTACAGAAAGACAGTGCAAAAAGAATCAGAACCATTTGACGTTCCAGTAAAAAACTAAAATTCACGCACTACAGCAAAAGTTTCTGTCCTGCACCGCAGAAACCAACAAGCATTGTAAACATCCTAAAGGCAAACCTTGGCACATTATTTTTATAATACAATGGAATTGTACAAGGGGATAATTATTTTTGTTGAAAAGTTTTTGTAATCAAGATTCACAAAGTTCCCATGGGCATGAACAAAGTTCAAGGACGTCCCCCATTTTCACAATGCTCGTCTCTCTCACTTTCACTTTTCTTTTTGAAAAAGTTTTGGGTTCCCCTCTTTATTTTTGTTGTTTTTAAACTATATGAAAGCACTCAACAGAAATAAATGACTCTCTAAAACTTCCGGGTTGTCTCCCTGGCAGCTCTTTCTTTAAAGCCATTAAGCTAGGCATCTAGTGCTCAAGTAGTGAATCCACCCGGATCCCAAGGTATATCAAAGCCAATTTTAATTAGCAATGATTTATAATTTAGTAGTGAGCACAAAGTAACATATATCAAGCAATGACGAAGTCTAACTCTCTTCCTATGCATCGGCATGTCATAAAAGAACAATTCATGCACACATAGTAAAGGCCAATGCATAGTATAAACAGTTTCTTGCAATTTTATAGTGTTGGAAACATAGAGAGGTGGAGATATAGTTCCTCTCTCATAATAATTGCAAGCAGGAGCAGCAAGCACATCCATATTATATCTATCAAAATCATCATGTGCAACGGTAAAAGGCAACCCATCAATGTAATCCTTAATAAGTGCAAACTTCTCCGATATAGTGTAGTTTGGAGAATTCAAAAAGATAATAGGACTATCATGCATGGGTGCAATAGCAACAATTTCATGTTTAACATAGGGAACTATAGCAAGTTCACTCCATAAGCATAATTCATATTGGCATCTTGGCCACAAGCATAGCAAGCATCATCAAAAAGGGATATTTCAAGAGAATCAACGGGATCATAATAGTCATCATAGCAATCATCCTTCGGTAAGCATGAAGGGAAATTAAATAATGTATGAGTTGAAGAGTTACTCTCATTAGAAGGTGGACATGGGTATCTAATCCGCTCTTCCTCCTTTTGTTCTTCGCTCTCCTCATCATCTTTTTCATCCAATGAGCTCACAGTTTCATCAATTTCTTCTTCCATAGACTCCTGCAAAATATTAGTCTCTTCTTGGACAGTGGAGTATTCCTCAATATATGGTTTAACATAAGCATTAGAAGCATAATTATCTTAACAATATTCAAGTATGGCAAAATTTTCAGATTTGTGGAAAGTAGCATCATACTTTTCAATCAAAGAAGCAATTTCATAAGCACCCTTAAAAGCAACAAATTCTTCAATTTGTTGAATATCATAGTAATTATAAACACCTTTAGCATACGAAGATACAATTCCATTATCACTAAACTCACATTGATAGGGAAGGTGTTTCTTAGGGTTTTCAGAACAACAAGTAAAATCATAAATTTCACATAAATTCCAAGCATATCATTACAAAAGATGAATTTGACTCAATAGAATTTTCCCTTTTTTAGATATTCGGTGTCGCACATAACAAGCATGCTCATCTAAGGATTTGCCCTCAACTAAGCTAGTTGGGGTTTCAGCACGAGCACATAGGGATTGAAGATGATCCAAGTAATAAGCTTCAGCAGTGTGATAGATTTTGAGTGGTTCTTCAACCATTGGTTCAGTAGGTACAACTAATTTTTTTGGTATTTTGCATTTCCTACCCATAACTAAAGATAGAAAACAACTAAGAACAACAAATAAAAATTACTTAGTGATAAAGCAAACAAGCACACACGAGAAAATTCACCCCACGCTATTGCTCCCCGGCAACGGTGCTAGAAAAAGGTCTTGATAACCCACAAGTATAGGGGATCAATTGTAGCCTCTTTCGATAAGTAAGAGTGTCGAACCCAACAAGGAGCTAAAGGTAGAACAAATATTCCCTCAAGTTCTATCGACCACCGATACAACTCTACCCACACTTGACATTTGCTTTACCGGAAACAAGTATGAAACTAGAAGTACTTGGTAGGTGTTTTTGGATAAGCCTGCAAGAAAATAAAGACTACGGGCTGCAAAGATAAAGACACAACTAAATTAGTTTTAGTAAAGAGCTTTTGTCAACAAGAAGGTTATTTGTCCCTAGGCAATCGATAACTAGACCGGTAATCATTATTGCAATTTTATTTGAGGGAGAGGCATAAGCTAACATACTTTCTCTACTTGGATCATATGCACTTATGATTGGAACTCTAGCAAGCATCCGCAACTACTAAAGATTCATTAAGGTAAAACCCAACCATAGCATTAAAGTATCAAGTCCCCTTTATCCCATACGCAAACAACCTACTTACTCGGGTCTGTGCTTCTGTCACTCACGGCACCCACCATAAGCAAATCATGAACATATTGCAAACCCTACAGAGGGAATCCCTCACGCTTGTGCGACACGGAGAGCACCATAGGACAACACCAATAATAAAACATACAACTCAAACCAATCATGATCATCAAATAGCCATTAGGACAAAACAGATCTACTCAAACATCATAGGATAGCCATACATCATTGGGAAATAATATATAGCGTTGAGCACCATATTTAAGTAGAGATTACAATGGGTAAGAGAGAGGTTACACCGCTGCATAGAGGGGGGAAGAGTTGGTGATGATGGCAGTGAAGTTGTTGGTGAAGATGGCGGTGATGATGATGGCCCCGGCAGCGCTTCGGCGCCACCGGAAGCAAGGGGGAGAGGGCTTAGCTTTGGGTTCAATCTTGCGATGTCCTTTCCCAGTGACAGAAGGGGCAGCAAGACACGTATTGTATTGTTGCCATCGAGGATAACAAGATGGGGTTTATATCATATTGCATGAATCTATCCCTCTACATCATGTCATCTTGCTTAAGGCGTTACTCTATTTTTAACTTAATACTCTAGATGCATGCTGGATAGCGGTCGATGAGTGGAGTAATAGTAGTAGATGCAGGCAGGAGTCGGTCTACTTGTCTCGGACGTGATGCCTATATACATGATCATACCTAGATATTCTCATAACTATGCTCAATTCTGTTAATTTCTCAACAGTAATTTGTTCACCCACCGTAGAATACTTATGCTCTTGAGAGAAGCCACTAGTGAAACCTATGGCCCCTGGGTCTATTCTCATCATATCAATCTCCATCACTTTATTTTTGCTTTTCTTTTCTACTTTGCCTTTTACTTTTCACTTTGCAGCTCTATATCAAAAATACCAAAAATATTATCTATCATCTCTATCAGATCTCACTCTGTAAGTGACCGAAAGGGATTGACAACCCCTAATCGCGTTGGTTGCGTTGAGCTATTGTTTTTGTGTAGGTACGAGGGACTTGCGTGTAGCCTCCTACTGGATTGATACCTTGGTTCTCAAAAACTGAGGAAAATACTTACGCTACTTTGCTGCATCATCCTCTCCTCTTCGGGGAAATCCAACGCTTTGCTCAAGAGGTAGCAAGAAGAATTTCTGGCGCCGTTGCCGGGGAGTCTGCACAAAAGTCAACATATATACCAAGTACCCATCACAATCCCTATCTCTCACATTACATTAGTTGCCATTTGCCTCTCATTTTCCTCTCCCCCACTTCACCCTTGCCGTTTTATTCGCCCTCTCTTTCCCAATCTCCTTCTCCTTCTCCTTTTCCGTTTGCCTTTTCCTCGCTTGCCTTTTGTTTGCTCGTGTGTTGGATTGCTTGTTTGTCGCGATGGCTCAAGATACTACCAAATTGTGTGACTTCACCAATACCAATAATAATGATTTCCTTAGCACTCCGATTGCTCCTCTTGCCAATACTGAATCTTGTGAAATCAATACTGCTTTGTTGAATCTTGTTATGAAAGATCAATTCTTCGGCCTTCCTAGTGAAGATGCCGCTACTCATCTAAATAGCTTCGTTGATTTATGTGATATGCAAAAGAAGAAAGACGTCGATAATGACGTTGTTAAATTGAAGCTATTTCCTTTTTCGCTTAGAGATCGTGCTAAAGCTTGGTTTTCGTCTTTGCCTAAAAATAGTATTGATTCTTGGAACAAGTGCAAAGATGCTTTTATCTCTAAGTATTTTCCTCCCGCTAAGATCATCTCTCTTAGAAACGACATTATGAATTTTAAGTAACTTGATCATGAACATGTTGCACAAGCTTGGGAGAGAATGAAATTAATGATACGTAATTGCCCTACTCATGGTTTGAACTTGTGGATGATTATACAAAAATTTTATGCCGGATTGAATTTTGCTTCTAGAAATCTTTTAGATTCGTCCGCGGGAGGCACTTTTATTGAAATCACTTTAGGAGATGCTACTAAACTCTTAGATAATATTATGGTTAATTATTCTCAATGGCATACTGAAAGATCTACTAATAAAAAAGTGCATGCGATAGAAGAAATCAATGTTTTGAGTGGAAAGATGGATGAACTTATGAAATTATTTGCTACTAAGAGTGTTTCTTCTGATCCTAATGATATGCCTTTGTCTACTTTGATTGATAATAATAATGAATCTATGGATGGAATTTTGTTGGTAGGAATAATTTTGGTAACAACGCGTATAGAGGGAATTTTAATCCTAGGCCTTATCCTAGTAATCCTTCTAATAATTATGGAAATTCCTACAACAACTCTTATGGAAATTTTAATAAGATGCCCTCTTAATTTGAGAGTAGTGTTAAAGAGTTTATGAATTCACAAAAGAATTTTAATGCTTTGCTTGAAGAGAAATTGCTTAAAGTTGATGATTTGGCTAGGAACGTTGATAGATTTCTCTTGAGGTTGATTCTTTAAATCTTAGATCTATTCCTCCTAAGCATGATATCAATGAGTCTCTCAAAGCCATGAGAATTTCCATTGATGAGTGCAAGGAAAGAACTGCTAGGATGCGTGCTACGAAAGATGCTTTTATTAAAGCGTATTCTTCCAATTCCTATGAAAATCAAGATGAAGATCTAAAAGTTATTGATGTGTCTCCCATTAAATCTTTGTTTTGCAATATGAATCTTGATGAAACTGAATATGATATTCCTTTACCTAGAAGGCGTTCCAAAAATTCGGAGTATTTAGATCTTGATGATGAAATTGATAAAAGTGGGATTGAAAGAAATAAAACCCTAGATGTTGCTAAACCCACTATATTGGATTTCAAGGAATTTAATTATGAAAGTCGCTCTTTAATTGATTGTATTTCCTTGTTGCAATCCGTGCTAAATTCTCCTCATGCTTATATTCAAAATAAAGCCTTTACCGAACATATTGTTGATGCTTTCACTAGTAGAAAATGGGTCAAATGTGCAACACATTAGTCCCGGTTTGTAACAGAACCGACACTAATGTGTCCATTAGTGAAGGTTCCAACGGCTAGGCGGGAGGAGCTCTTTAGTATCGGTTTGTGGCGAACCTTTGGCACCGGTTCGTGCCACGAACCGGTACTAAAGAAAGTGGTGGCAGGATGTTGTCAGAGTGGGGCCCCTCCAGCACCTTTAGTACCGGTTCGTGGCACGAACCGATACTAAAGGTCGTCCTATATAAACCCTTAGTCCACCCGCACTCTGTTCTTCCCCCTTTCCCCTCTCCCTCTCCTCTGTTCTTCCCTTCTTCCTCTTGAGTTCATCACAAATTTTGCCCAAAATTTGTCAAGATTTGCAGGCCACCATCCATTCAAATGATCACAAAGGTTAGCAACTTTGTCCTTTCATCTCTCATTGCTAGATTAGCTCTTGCATTGGTTTATATAGTGATTAATTGTGGGTTTTAGTAATTTGGGAGGAATTATATGTGGTAGTATTTGATTTATATGCAAATTGAGGTCAAAATAACACTTAGTTTGCATATGTAGGTGTGGTTTACTTAGTGCCTTCTAAATCTCTGTCGTAACCACCGTCGATCGCCCGCACCATCCCGTCGCCGGCACCACCTTGTGGTGAGCCTCTTGTTCATGAAATTTCATATAAAAAATTTATGTTTGTGTTATTTGGATATATAGTTACTCGTGTAATTATCTTACCCGTACGTTGTTTGTTATACATAGTGCCATGGTTTTGATATCCGTCCCCGTCGGCCCTCGTCCTTGTTATGATTCGGATGTGGTAAATTCTCTTTTAAAACTATTTGTTGCATTTCATGTTTATGACAAATTATGCCCATCAAGTTGACATAGATATTTTTATCTAGGAGGTATGTGAACCGGAAATTCCAACGACCCTATTGTCGAGAGGTTAAATTTAGTTGAAAGAGAAAACGAGTATTTGAAAGAAAAATTGAAAAGAATTGAGGGGGAGAAGATGGAATTGGAGTTGCATGTTGCCGATGTCATTGATGATCACAAGATCAAGATGGAGAAAATGTGCTTGAAGATTAGAAAGATTAGAAAATATGCCATTGATAGTTAGGCTTGGTATCATTATGCTGTTGGATCAATTGTTACCTTAGTTGCGATCTTGATCGCATTTGTTGTTGCATTTAAATGCTTTAGTTAGAGAGTTATTTGTTTGTTGCATTTAAGTGTTGTATGAACTATATATATATGTATGAACTTTATGTATGAACTTGTATTAATTTGGTCTTTTCGGTGTTGTGTAATGAAGATGAGCCGACAATGGATGTATGATGACCGATGCTCTCCTGAGTTCATTAATGGCGTGCATACTTTTCTGCTTGCGGCTGAGGCAAACAAGCGGGCGGATGGTTTTATGCCTTGTCCATGTGCTGGCTGTAAGAATGGTCACAATTACTCTACGTCAAGAACCATTCACGTCCACCTGTTTGAGTCCGGTTTCATGCCCCACTATAATGTTTGGACCAAGCACGGAGAAAGAGGGGTTATGATGGAAGACAATGAAGAAGAAGAGGACGATGACAGCTATCCTGGCCATGGGTTCCCTGAATATGATGATACAACAATGGGGGAAGAAGCTGAGCCAGTAATGCGGGAAGAAGCTGGGCCGGCAATGCAGGAAGAAGCTGAAGAAGAGGCATCAGATGAGCCCGTTGATGATCTAGGTCGGGCCATTGCCGATGCAAAGAGAAACTGCGCAAGTGATTTGGAGAAGAAGAAGTTGCAGCGCATGTTAGAGGATCACAAAAAATTGTTGTACCCGAATTGCGTAGGTGACAAGAAAAAGCTGGGCACCACACTGGAATTGCTGCAATGGAAGGCAGAGAATGGTGTATCTGACAAGGGATTTGGAAAGTTGCTGGTAATGATAAAGAATATGCTTCCAAAGGACAACAAATTTCCCGAGAGTACGTATGAAGCAAAGAAGGCTGTCTGCCCTCTAGGGTTAGAGGTGCAAAAGATACATGCATGCCCTAATGATTGCATCCTCTACCACGGTGAGTACGAGGATTTGAACGCTTGCCCGGTATGCGGTGCATTGCGCTATAAGATCAGCCGCGATGACCCTGGTGATGTCGAGGGCGAGCGCCCCAGGAAGAAGATTCCTGCCAAGGTGATGTGGTATGCTCCTATAATACCACAGTTGAAACGTTTGTTCCAAAACAAAGAGCATGCCAAGGCGATGCGATGGCACAGAGAAGACCGTAAGAAAGACGGAAAGTTGAGAGTACCCGCTGACGGGTCGCAGTGGAGAAAAATCGAAAGAAAGTACAGGAAGGAGTTTGCAGATGACGCAAGGAACGTATGGTTTGGTCTAAGCGCAGATGGCATTAATCCTTTTGGGGAGCAGAGCAGCAACCATAGCACCTGGCCTGTGACTCTATGTTTGTATAACCTTCCTCCTTGGTTGTGCATGAAGTGGAAGTTCATTATGATGCCAGTGCTCATCCAAGGCCCTAAGCAACCCGGCAACGACATTGATGTGTACCTAAGGCCATTAGTTGAAGAACTCTTACAACTGTGGAATGGAACAGGTGTACGTACATGGGATGAGCACATGGGGGAAGAATTTGACCTAAAGGCGTTGCTGTTCGTGACCATCAATGATTGGCGTGCTCTCAGTAACCTTTCAGGACAGACAAACAAGGGATACCGCGCATGCACGCACTGTTTGGACGATACCGACAGTATATATTTGGCTAATTGTAAGAAGAATGTGTACCTGGGACATCGTCGATTTCTTCCGAGCAAGCATCCCGTAAGAAAGAAAAGCAAGCATTTCAAAGGTGAGGCGAATCACCGGACGAAGCCTCGCCACCGTACTGGTGCTGATGTACATGATATGGTCAAGGATTTGAAGGTGGTCTTTGGAAAGGGTCCTGGTGGACAACCTGTTCCGAATGACGCTGACAGACGCGCACCCATGTGGAAGAAGAAATCTATATTTTGAGACCTGTCCTATTGGAAAGACCTAGAGGTCCGCTCCGCAATCAACGTGATGCACGTGATGAAGAATCTTTGTGTGACCCTGCTTGGCTTCTTGGGCGTGTATGGGAAGACAAAAGATACACCTGAGGCACGGGAGGACCAGCAACGTATGCATGGAAAAGACGACATACATCAGGGTCATGCAAGCTACGCTCTTACCAAAGAAGAGAAGGAAATCTTCTTTGAATGCCTGCTCAGTATTAAGGTGCCGTCTGGCTTCTCGTCGAATATAAAGGGAATAATAAACATGGCAGAGAAAAAGTTCCAGAACTAAAGTCTCATGACTGCCACGTGATTATGACGCAACTACTTCTGGTTGCATTGAGGGGGCTTCTACCGGAAAACGTTCGATTAGCCATTGTGAAGCTATGTGCATTCCTCAATGCAATCTCTCAGAAGGTAATCGATCCAGAAATCATACCAAGGTTAGAGAATGATTTGGTGCAATGTCTTGTTAGTTTCGGGTTGGTGTTCCCACCATCCTTCTTCAACATCATGACGCACGTCCTAGTTCACCTATGCGAAGAGATTAATGTTTTGGGTCCTGTATTTCTACACAATATGTTCCCCTTTGAGAGGTTCATGGGAGTCTTAAAGAAATATGTTCATAACCGTGCTAGGCCAGAAGGAAGCATCTCCAAGGGCCATGAAAATGAGGAGGTCATTGAGTTTTGTATTGACTTTATTCCTGACCTTAAGCCGATTGGTGTTCCTGAATCACGGCATAAGGGCAGACTGGATGGAAAAGGCACGCTAGGAGGGGAACACATAATATGTATGGACGGACATTCTCTCACTGAAGCACACTACACAGTTCTACAGAATTCCGCCTTGGTGGCTCCGTATATGGATGAACACAAGAATTTGCTACGCTCCAAACATCCGGAGCGGTCTGATGACTGGATTACACGTGAACAAACCAGGAGTTTTGCCAGCTGGTTGCAGACACGTACCATGCATGACGCCTCTATTGAAGATGACATGTACTTGCTGTCCCAGTTACCATCTTCGAATATAATGACTTTCAAAGGGTACGAGATAAATGGTAATACATTTTACACGATCGCCCAAGATAAGAAGAGCACCAACCAAAACAGTGGTGTCCGCTTTGATGCAGAAACCAAGACGGGAAAGGAAACATATTATGGTTATATACAGGACATATGGGAACTTGACTATCGACGTGGTTTGAAGGTCCCTTTGTTTCGGTGCAAATGGGTCAATATGACACGAGGCGGGGTAACGGAAGACCCGCAGTACAGAATGACAACAGTGGATCTCAACAATCTTGCGATGCAGACAAACCATTCGTCCTAGCCAATGATGTGGCACAGGTTTTCTATGTGAAGGACATGTCTACCAAGCTGAGAAAAAGAAAAGATAAGGAAGCGAATGCATCGTACGATGAGCCAAAGCGGCACATAGTTCTTTCTGGGAAGAGAAACATCGTGGGAGTGGATGACAAGACAGACATGTCAGGAGATTATGAAAAGTTTGATGAAATTGCTCCATTCGCAGTGAATATTGACCCGAGCATCCCGTTAAATGATGAAGATTTTCCATGGTTACGGCGCAAAGGAACACACACGAAGAAAAAGTTTCACACCCAAAGATCTGGGATGTGATCGGCTTCACTATCATCACTTTCTTCTGTGTTTCACACCTAGGAGGGAATCTCTGTAATAGTTAGGGTAGTTATGTGTTTTGGCATTTGAAACGCGAAGAAATTTTATGTGCAAACAAATTCTTTCATGCTTTTACTAATTTTTTCAGCTAAAAAGGCATTTCATTTTTTAAATAACCTAAGCATTACCAAATTGAATATAATGATAAAACACACTAATATTAAACATAATAAAAAAGAATCACTGAAAATGTATTTTTAAAGTTAAGTTATTCACAAACTAGTGATTAACACAAATTTCAAATAATTCAAAATTTAAACTATTCAAATTTAAAAACTACCGGCACTAACTGAAAGTTTCTAAAAACTATCATAAATATTTACAAAGAAACTCTAAATACAGCAAAAAACAACTAAAAATAAACAAAGCAGAAAAGAAAAAAAAACTAAATGAAAAAAGCCGACCTACAGGACCACATCGGCCTGCATACGACTAGAAACCCAACCTGTTGTTGGGCTAGGATGCAGGCCCGCAAGCCCAATAGGCCGCACAGGGCAGAGTAGCAGAGGTAGGCCCAGAAGGCCTGCTTTAGAGAGGAGCTCGAGATAGCAGCGGCGGCGGGGCTTATAAGCAGGTGCGAGCGCCCTTCGGCTAGCGAGGTGGGACTAAACTTCTGCGCCCCTCGCCTGGCAGCGCACCCCCTTTAGTACCGGTCGTGGCATCAACCGGTACTAAAGGGGGGGGGGTCTTTAGTACCGGTTGGAGCCACCACCCGGTACTAAAGGCCTGTTTTGGCCAGGCCAAGCGGCGGGAAGGGCAGGCCTTTAGTACCGGGTGGTGGCTCCAACCGATACTAAAGGTGCCTTCTATATATACAACACTTCGAAAAATTTCATTCTCCCTTTGTTTCTTCCTCTGTTTCCCCATTGAAGCACCGCCCGCCCCAATCGATCGACGCCGTCGCCGCCCCCGTCCCCGTCGCGCGCCGTTGCCGTCGCCACCCCCATCCACGTCGCCGCCCTCGTCCCCGTTGCCGCCCCCGTCCCGGTCGCCGCCCCCGTCCCCGTCGCCGCCCCGGGCCCGTCCCCGTCGCGCCGTCCCCGCGTCGCCGCCCTCGTCTCCTCGCCGCCCCGGGCCCGTCCCCATCGCGCCGTCCCCGCGTCACCGCCCCCGTCACGCTCCGGCCCGTCGCCGCCCCCGGCCGTCGCCTCACCATCGCCGTCGCCCCGCTGTGAGCTCTCCCCCTCTAACCCCTCTCCCTCGCCCCCGGCGGCCACCATGGGCGCCGCCCCTCCACGAGCCCATACACACACACAAGCATGATGAACACACACACACACACATTTCCTTAAGTTAATTAGTATATACGTATTTTGTATGTTTAATTAGTTTAGATTTTTTAGATTATTATTTTTTCACTAGTATATATGTATGAATGCATGTTAGATGGATATAATTAGTGTTTAATTAGTATGGAATTTTTTTATATAATGTTGTTTTTCTGTTTTTTAATGGATGTATAGAAGTTGTTTTTTCTGTTTTTAGTGTTAGATGCTTAATTAGTATGAAATAGCATATAGAATTTTGACATATGCAATGATAGAATAATTAGTGTTACATTTGCATATAGTATTTGTTGTCGACGATGCCCGGCCCGCATCCTCGCCGTCGACCCGTTCGCGACGACGTCCTGCTTCAGAGGACCCATGTCCGGAACTGGGCTCCATCGGGCTGGCACTGGGAGGTGCTACCTTCAGGGGCACGACGCTTGGTGAGGAACCCAGCCCCGGGTCCTGTCGTCGACCCTCATCTCCTTTGGTGGCGTTTGCGTGGGCCACTTTTGGTGCGGAGGGAGCCGGCCCCGCCGGAGGTGGTACGTCGTCGTGTCAGGGAGGAGGACGAGCATGTCCATCGCTACATGGGTGCTATGGACGTCATGTTCTCCAATACCTGGCAGGTTCTTTGGGGAGATCACCCGAGCTATGATCCAGTGATGGTTCCTTCACTTTGGTTGTCCACCGCCCGCGCCTCAGGAACCGCGAGTGGCCTAGATTACTCTTTAGTATTCGATCTTTATTAGCTGCTAGATAGCTAGCTAGCTAGTGATATTCGGTATATAATAGATGACTTATTCGAGATTATATATATTATTCGAGACGATGTATTCAAGATTATATCTATTATTCGAGACGATGTATTCGAGATTATATTCGATTATGCTTATTATGTACTATGATTGATTCAGTTTTTCCTTATTAATTGATTGCATCCACGCATTGTAATTTCAATACTAAATTGTTTTATATTTCTTTTGGATTAGTTAAATAAAAGTTATGGCGGACAATACCGGCAGAGAGGGAGAAGAGACCCTGTTCGATATCATACGCCATCCTCGCGGGCCAGATGATGATCAGAATGAAGAAGATTATGACGAATCCGAATTTCTAAACAACACCGGGGAGGGTGATATGATATTCGATCGCGACGACCGAATTGATGAAGTCATGAACTATGATTATGATGATGACGAAGAAAATGTTGATCTTGAAACAACAAAGACCGATGAGGTATATATATTTATATAAGCAGGCATCTGGTGATCATCACATGTTTTAAATGACTTGAAGATATATTAACGAATCGATCTTTCTTCTTTCAGCCATCCGGATCGAGCAAATCTTCAGGCAACAGGAAACGAGGCCCGAACAAAAAGTTGAAGGAGGGCGTAAAGTACAATATTGAGGCCATCAAACCTAATGGCGAACCATTAGCGCTTAAGAAGATTGCGGACAAGTTCATTCGTCAGTGCGGTGTTCTTGTGAAGGACCAACTCCCGATCTCCCTTCAAGCATGGAGAGAGCCAGCAAAGCCACGTCCAGATGTTACTTTTGTCAACGACAGACATAAAGGTCTGCTTTGGGAAACTCTCATGGAACATTTCACCCTACCAGATCATTTCACAGATGCAGATGTGGAGAAAGTCAAGGACGCTGCTCTTAGGAAGATGGCGGTTGCATTCAACAACCACAAGAATCGTGTATGGGACAAGTATGTCAAGGGAGGAAGGAAGACTCCAGTATTCGAGGGAACACTAGATAAGTAAAGTGCTCATTGGGACGATTTCGTGAAATTCAAGGATTCGGAATTAGCTAAGGAATGGTCGAGAATAAACAAGAAAAATGCCGAAAAAAGGATAAGTTCCATAAGCTGGGGCCAGGTGGCTATGCGGTGGCAATGCCTAAGTGGGATAAGTCTGAGAAAGAGATGGAGGATGCAGGTGTCACTCCGGTTACTAGGAGCTAGCCCCCCAGGTGCAGGACTTGGTTCTATGCGCATGGGGGGGAGTTGGACCCGAAGACAGGCAAAGTTTCGAAGAAGGCATGTCTGAACGGAGCCGAAGATAAGCTACTTGTTGCAATAGAAGAGGCTCGATCGGGGGTGTTCCAGCTCAACAGAGAGAACGACGAGCTTACACTTGCCCTGGGAAATCCTGAACACCCGGGAAGAACATGAGGCAAGGGCGCTATTTCGTGGTATGAGGGGTTTTTGGACTGGAACGCCGACTACAGAACCCGTGCGAGAAAGAAGATTGCGGAGGAGAAGAAGAGGAAGATGGAGGAGGAGCAGAGGAAGCTGGACTATGAATGCCCTCAAGGCCTAGAATCGGCGCACGCGGACTTGGTAGTCAAATTCCAGCGGCAGCAGGAGCAGATCGACTCACTTAGCCAGCAAAGGGGGTCTCAGCAGCTGCAGCAGCTAGCGGATGATCCAGCATTGGATAGCACCGCCCCATCCATGCCGAGAAGCAGCGTGGGTTCCGCCCCGGGCGACGCAATGTTGGATAGATACCCCGTGGATGACATCATGGAGAACACTAACTGCGAGCTACACTTCAAAATGAAGAACATATCCATGAAGGTGGCGGACGCCGTTGCTTTTACAAATCCCCCCGAGGCAACCTTCCATTGCAACTCGATTCCAGCGGGCTATGCTCGTGTCTTGGTTGATGAGGTGGTGGACCCATATTCGGGGCTATAGCTTGACATTCCTGGAGGTGACGACGAGCACACATTGGGAGAGGCCATACATCGTATCATCCTATGGAGAAAGGATTGCATCGTCTTTCGAGGGCCACCGACACCGCGTCACCTGACTCCTCGTCGAAGTCCGCCACCGAGTCAGCAGACTCCCGCTCCTCCAAGTCCACCAACGCGTGAGGCCACTCCTCCTCCTCCAAGTCCGGCAAAGCGTTAGGCCACTCCTACTCCAAGTCCGACACAGTGTCAGACCACTCCTCCTCCAAGTCCGGCACAACTTCAGGCCACTCCTCCTCCAAGTCCAGCACAGCTTCAGGCCACTCCTCCTCGTCCAACTCAGCCACGTCAGCCATCTCCGCCGCCTCAGCAATCAAGGAAGAGAGCCGCCGCAGCTATGGTGCGTAGCAGTACAAGTTGAGGTAGTACGGGAGGTACAGGCGGAGGCAAGCGATTTTAATATGGTCCAAGCAGCCTCGCGCCTCTTCCGCAGAGGCCTTATGACAAGTCCGAGGAGGAAAACGCACCCATATAGAAGGCCGAGGTGGAAGCCCATTTTGCACCGAAACCGCCACCGCCACCAAGGGAGAAAGTGCCTGAGGAAAAGATTGACCACTTCATTCGTATGGCTAGACCACCAGCTCCCAAGCCTGTTGACACAGACTATGAGCGCCACCTCAGGAAGTTAAATCGAGCACGTCTACAGAAAGAGGCGAGCTTGAGCTCGAGCAAATCAGCTGGCAAAAATGCGGTAAAACCGTTCCCCAGCTGGGAGAACAGGCGGTGCAATCAATCCCCCGCTTGTTGTGCCAACAACACATAAGAGTACATGCGCCCAATATTATTGTGGGCAAACCGTTAACGTTCCCCAGCTGGGCGATGTGGTAATAACCGAGGAGCATATAAGGCAGGCTGAAATCCTCAAGGTCACTGTTGGACAACTCCTCGAGATGGAGCCCATGTCTCCGCTTAGAGAGGAGGAAATAAAACGGAAATATGTTCGGGGCCAACCTTTGGTCGAGCCAGACGAGGTCAAGAAGCTCCCAACGAGAATGTATGAATTGCATCAATGGTACATGAACATTACCAAGATATCCAAACGAGAGTCCCTCATGGTGAATGTCAAGAAGGATCATTACTACTGAGGGAGTCCTGGATTAGGGGGTGTTCGGGTAGCCGGACTATACCTTCAGCCGGACTCCAGGACTATGAAGATACAAGATTGATGACTTCGTCCCGTGTCCGTATGGGACTTTCCTTGGCGTGGAAGGCAAGCTTGGCGATGCGGATATTCAAGATCTCCTACCATTGTAACCGACTCTGTGTAACCCTAACCCTATCCGGTGTCTATATAAACCGGAGGGTTTTAGTCCGTAGGACAACATCATCATACAACAATCATACCGTAGGCTAGCTTCTAGGGTTTAGCCTCCTTGATCTCGTGGTAGATCTACTCTTGCACTACCCATATCATCAATATTAATCAAGCAGGAGTAGGGTTTTTACCTCCATCGAGAGGGCCCGAACTTGGGTAAAAACATCGTGTCCCTTGTCTCCTGTTACCATCCGGCCTAGACGCACAGTTCGGGACCCCCTACCCGAGATCCGCCGGTTTTGACACAGACATTGGTGCTTTCATTCAGAGTTCCTCTGTGTCGTCACTTTTTGGGCTCGATGGCTCCTCCGATCAACTATAATGATGAAGTCCATGGCGAGACTTTTCACCCCGGACAGATCTTCGTCTTCGGCGGCTTCGCACTGCGGGCCAATTCGCTTGGCCACCTGGAGCAGATCGAAAGCTACGCGCCTGGCCACCAGGTCAGGTTTCGAAGCTTAAACTACGCGGCTGACATCCGCGGGGATTTGATCTCCGACGGATTCGAGCCACAGCTGAGCGCGCCGCACTATTTCGAGAGGCATGATCTAGCTCTGCCGCCGAACAGTGCCCTGGAGGCCGCACAAGCACCGGTTTCGATCCTTTATTCGGAGCCTATTGCGCCGATCGAGGATGAGCGGTTGGACATCACCCTGGGGGCTACGATCTCAAAGGCGATCGAGCCGAACGTTAGCTCCGCGCTCCATACGGCCCGTGACTCCGAGGAGCCGGATTCCTCTCCGAACTCCGAACCCCCCGCGCCCCTGCCGATCGAATCGGATTAGGCGCCAATAATGGAGTTCACCGCCGCGGACATCTTTCAGCACTCGCCCTTCGGCGACATCTTGAATTCTCTAAAGTCTATCTCTTTATCAGGAGAGCCCTGGCCGGACTACGGTCAGCGAGGATGGGATACGGACGATGAAGAAATTCAAAGCCCACCCACCACCCATTTGGTAGCCACTGTCGACAATTTAAACGACGTGCTCAACTTCAACTCCGCAGACATCGACAGCATGGATGACGATGCAGGAGATACAGATGAACTAACGCCCATAAGGCATTGGACAGCCACCTCATCTCACGATGTGTACATGGTGGATACCCCTAAAGGAAGCGACAACGAGGAAAAAGGGGATGGAACGGGGGATCGATCCCTTGAAAAACAATCAAAGCGTCGGCGTAAACGCCGACCCAAGCCCCGCCTCGATAAAAACCCAGCCATAGAGCAGGATGAGCCGGTAGACGACGAGCAGGCCTTAGAGCAACCGTCCAAACAAGGCAACATGGATAGAGAAACGAAACATCCCTCCCCCGGCAAAAATGGCACTCCGGACGACCTTACGCTGGATAAACCCGCGAAGCAGAAGAATCTCCACAAGAGGCTCGTTGCAACAGCACGCAGCCTGAAAAAGCAGAAGCGGAAGCTAAAAACGGCGGAAGATGCACTCAGGATCAGATGGAGCAAAGTAATCAATACCGCAGATAAATACGGCGACAGTCGCCGCACTAAAAGCTATCCGAAGAGAAAGCTACTGCCTGAATTTGACGAAGAGGCCCTAGAGCCCTCGCATTCAAAAAATAAGAAAGCCACACGGTCGGATAGACGACCCCATGGCCAGCATAAAGCGGCAAGTGGCGCCGCACTTAAGTCGGCATGCGACCCACTTAAGGATCCGCATCATGGCCCAGTCAGGTCCATTTACGGGCCAAGAAAGCAAGCTCTCGTAAGCAATGCAATAAAGCCATTATCAGAATCCGGCACACCCAAATACAGGGGCGCCGCACACCCGTATGTTTCACCGACGAGGTCCTGGACTATGAATTTCCAGAGGGATTCAAACCCATAAACATAGAGGCATATGATGGAACAACAGACCCTGGAGTCTGGATCGAGGATTATATCCTCCACATACATATGGCTAGAGGAGATGACCTCCACGCCATAAAATACTTACCCCTTAAGCTTAAAGGGCCAGCCCGGCATTGGCTTAAAAGCCTTCCTGAAAACACAATCGGAAGTTGGGAAGAGCTCGAGGACGCTTTCCGAGCAAATTTTCAAGGGACCTATGTCCGCCCTCCGGATGCAGACGATCTTAGTCACATAACTCAACAGCCCGGAGAATCAGCTCGGCAATTCTGGAATAGATTCCTCACTAAAAAGAATCAGATAGTCGACTGTCCGGACGCCGAAGCCTTAGCAGCTTTCCGGCATAACGTCCGAGACGAATGGCTCGCCAGACACCTCGGCCAGGAAAAGCCAAGAACAATGGCCGCACTGACAAGCCTCATGACCCGCTTTTGTGCAGGAGAGGACAACTGGTTGGCAAGATGCAGCCCCAGCGACCCAAGTACATCCGAAGCTAGGGATGGAAACGGAAAACCACGACGCAACAAGGACCGTCGCCGGACTAAGGAAAAAAGTCCGAAGAGCACGGCAGTCAACGCCGGATTCAAAAGCTCACGACAGAATCAGACAAAGCCGCCCCTCCAGGATAACAGGGATGATCCATCCAACTTAAACAAAATCCTGGACAGGATATGTCAAATACATAGCACTCCCGGGAAGCCTGCTAACCATACCCGCAGAGATTGTTAGGTTTTCAAACAATCCGGCAGACTCAACGCCGAACACAAGGGGCTCGACATACCAAGCGAAGCGAGGACGAACCCCAAAAGCAGAGCACCAAGAAACAAAAGAACTTCCCACAAGAAGTAAAAACAGTAAACTTACTTCACATAACAAAACGTGCGGCGCCCATAAAGGTACGCACCACACGACCTATCCCAAAGGGGTCCCTCCACTGGTTGTCAAAACCAATCATCTTCGATCAGCTGGATTATTCTAGAAGTATCAGGAACGCAGGCTGGACTACCTTGGTACTCGATCCAATAATTGGCGGACTCCAGTTTTCAAATGTCCTTATGGACGGCGGCAGTGGACTAAACCTGATATATCAGGACACAATCCGTCACATGGGGATAGACCCAGCAAGAATCCACCGCAGCAAAACCGCCTTTCAAGGGGTAACGCCTGGTCCGGACACCCATTGCATGGGTTTTCTCCGGCTCGAAGTTATATTCGGCTCTACCGATAACTTCCGCCGTGAAAAGCTGACTTTCCACATCGTCCCATTCTCAAGTCGCTATCAAGCACTACTGGGACGCGAAGCTTTCGCCCGCTTTAACGCAATACCGCATTATTCATCTCTAACGCTTAAGATGCCCGGTCCACGAGGCATCATCTCTTTGAAGGGGAAGCATTGAAATGCGCCTCCCCCAAGCGGAGGACTATGCGGCCACTTTGACAGCCCCACAGTAAAATGGCTTCACCAGCCAAAAACTTCGGAAAAGGTCATTAAAGACCACGAACGCGGATAGACGAGTTCGGTACTAAACTATCATTGATGCAGGCTTAGTGGCCATATAGCCCCGCACTGGGGGCTCCGTACATATACAATAAGAGACAATAAAGCTCAATTTTATATATTTTACTTTATACCTTGTTTATTTTAAACTTTTGTTCGACACGACCCATTTTCAACTCAGTTCCTCTCTTTTACAGATGAACGTTGTGCGGCGCCCGTCCAGGATACGACACAACGGAGACATAGGCGCAGACGTGCAGTAGGGACCCGTCCTAAGGATTCTTTTTAGATTAAGACCCTGCGTAAACCTTTTTTACTGTCTCTTGTTGCTACATATCCCCTGGTTTTCTCTGATGTAACCACGGAGGAGGCTGGCGTCTTGGCATGTGGCCACGTCAGAATTTTTGCGCATACCTGGACACTAGGGGCTTTTTTTATAAAGGGTGTTGTTTCGCTCGCACTTATAAAGACCAAACACCTTAGGGAGTGTTCGGCGTCGCGAGTTTTGGCATTATATGCATCAGCTCCGAATCATGTCTTTGGTCAAATGTTGGGTTGCCCGGCTCCTGAGTTCGGCTACCTTACGTTCCACTCTATCGGCTAAGGTAGCACCAGGAGAACTGCTGCGATTGTGCCCCGGTTCGGCCGGGCGAGCACCTCAGTAGAGAAAGCCGAAAACTGACTGTCATGATGTAGCGCGAGACTGGTCAGCCACTCGATGACCTACCGGAATCTATAGGATTCCTCCGCTTTAACGAAGGGCCGTTTCCCGGCCAGGCACATACGCGCCCCGAACTCGGGCGAGCGCAGTCGCCACCACGGGGCTACCTAAATAGTCCCACTGTCAAGCTCCTATGGCTAAGTGAAAGTGTTAAAGCATTATAGTCCGGTTGCCTAGCCCGCTGCGCTATCACCTCCTTTGTAGGACCAAGACGTTGGATTAAGTGTGAAAATGCGTCTTCTGCGAGCACCCCCGCACTATGTGCGTGGGGGCTGAAGCCAACGACTGCCATCTTTCAGATTTTGTACATATGTATCTTAAAACGGCCGCACAGGAGGTGTTCCCAATACTTGAAGGCACAAGTATAAAAGGCCACTACAATTTATCAAAATATTGCTTTATAATTACATATGCTATCATAAAATAGCATCCTTCGAGCACCGCGTCTCTATTACACGAGCGCCTTCAAGGACTTCCTGAAAATAGTGCTCGGAGGGTACTCAGCTTTTGTCCGAATCACGGGACGCAACAACGGTGGTCTCCATCTCTGCCCAGTATGTCTTGACACGGGCAAGAGCCATCCGTGCGCCCTCTATGCATGCTGACCTCTTCATCGCATTGATACGCGGCACCACATCAAGAAATTGTTGCACCAAGCTGAAGTAACTCTTCGGCTCCGATCCCCCGGCCACAGATGACCCATGACGTACTTCATGGCGAGTCCAGACAACCTATTCAGTTCGGCCCATTGAGCCAGGCGATCGTCCACTGCTAGTGGACGCTCTGGATTGTGGAACTGCGACCATAAAAGCTTTTCCACTTCGTGATCTTTTTGATCTGGAAAGTGTTCGGTCGCATCAGCAACACTCGCTGCCAAATCCAGATAGGTGTCCTCCACACTCCACATCCGGTCCAACGGAGCAAACTTCGGATTGCAAAACTTCCTCCGCAGCATAAAGGGCCTTCCAGCCGCAATCTGTCCGGCTTGGCGCAGCTCCTCCTTCGCAGCTCTCATCGCAGAGCGAGCGTCCTTAGCATCAGCAATGGCCTTCTCTAAGTCCGTCTGCCTTGCCCGGTCTTCTTCTTCAAGAAGCTTGCAACGGTCAGCAACGCCCTTTAACTTCACGGCCATCTCGGCCATCTCCTCCTTGCTTCGACAGTGAGCAGCCTGTTCGGCTCTCAGCTCTTCGAGGGCTTTCTTGGCAGCTGCATCGCTTTTTCTGGCTTGTTCCTTAGCTCGGGCAAGTTCTGCCCTAAGACTTTCCACGGCGGCCGCACCATCTGTGTCAAGCACACACATTGTAAGACACTAGCATGAAGCCCCTCTTACCTAACGCCGCCCGAGGAATTACATACCTTGAGCCTCATCAAGCCGCTTATTGACAAGCGCGATGTCGACAACGCGCAGAGTCTCAGGGGCTACTATCTACACAGGGCGCATCTTACTTATGCGCAACTGACAAAAGTGTACATTATCTAACGTACCTCAAAACCCGTCAGTAAACTTTTGACGGCCTCATGCAATCCGCTTTCTGCGGATGAAATCCTTTCAATCACCATGCCCATCAATGCACGGTGCTCCTCTGAGATAGAAGCTCGCCCCAGCAGAATCTTTAGCTCCTCCGGCCGAGCACCAGACGGTGCCGGACTTGTCCTATGGCCTCTTTCGAAGGCCGGACGCGGAGAACCTTGGGGGGCCACATAGCTATCTTCCGCCCCTGCCGGATCCGGAGAAACCCTCCGCGACGACACTTCAGGGTCGCCCACCTCGACAGGCGGTACGGCAGTAGGAGGTGTTCCGCTCTCCATCATCTCCGGAAGAAGATCCCTCGAAGACGAGCTCTGCTGAGAAAGGCTGAGGTCCGAGCTACAAGGTAAAATTTCGGTTAATATTCTCAGATATAAATCAAGGATTTCTCTCATCCCTCAAAAGGAAAATCTTTGTCTACTTACGGCTCGCTGGAGGGCTGATCCCTTTGAGGGTGCAATTCGGCCGAGGAACTCCCCGGCGTCGGACCCTCTGACGAGGATTTTTTCCCTCGCTTCGAGGCCATGGTCTCCGGGTCGTCAGAGGCGGCCCTCTTCTTCCCCTTGGGAGAGGAATTGTCGGTTCCTCCCTTCGGAGCAGCTTCCTTCGAGGAGGCCATAGTTTCCTTGTCCTCCCCCTCCCTTCCCTCCAAAGGCATTATCTTCAACATCCTGACAAGCACGGGATCCGTCCTGGTTTCGGGAAGGGGAGCCGGACACCTGATCAGCTTTGCCTTCGCTATCCACTCCTGTTTAAAAGGACAACTCTTTTAGGGGCAAGTTTATGACAATTATACGGATAGCAGGTCCGGGCACAAGGTTACTTACTTGAGTATCCGGGCGATTGCAGCTTAGGCCTGCGTCCTCGGTCAAATCCGGACACATTGCTTGTGATCCGAAGAACAGTTTATACATCTCCGCGGGCGTTGTGCCCATGAAATGCTGGAGAGCTCGCGGTCCCTCTGGATTAAACTCCCACAGGCGAAGGGAGCGACGTTTGCCGGGCAAAATTCGGCGAATCAGCATGACCTGCGTCACCTTGACCAGGCTGTCTTTGGGTAACCCCCAATCTAACCCTTTGCTGACCCATGACGCTAGCCGTGGTGGAGGACCTGAGCGAAAGGCAGGAGGCGCCGCCCACTTGGTGCCCCTGGGAGCGGTGATATAGAACCACTCTCGTTGCCACAAGCCAAGCTCCTCTTGAAAAGAGCCCTCGGGCCATGGAGCATCAGCATTCTTGCTTATAACAGCGCCTCCGCACTCTGCGTGCCGTCCCTCGATCATCCTCGGCTCCACTTTAAAAGTCTTGAGCCATAATCTGAAGTGAGGGGTAACACGGAGGAACGCTTCACACACGACGATGAATGAGGAAATATGGAGGATGGACTCCGGAGCTAAGTCGCGGAATTCCAGCCCATAATAAAACAGCAGCCCTCTCACAAAGGGGTCCATTGGGAAGCCTAACCCCCGAAGGAAGTGAGACATGAACACCACGCTCTCACCGGGCTGGGGACTGGGAACGGCCTGCCCTTGAGCAGGCAACCTATGCAAAATTTCGCCGGTCAGGAACTTAGCCTCCCTTAACTTTAGCACGTCCTCCTCCGTGACGGAGGAGGGCGTCCATCGGCCTTGAAGGTCAGAGCTGGACATTGTCGAAGGTCCGAAGCGCCTGGAATCTGGAGCCTAGGGTGTTGGAACTTGAGGTGACGGGCGAACTCGTTTGAGATTGGAAAAAGGAGTAAGGCCTTGGTCTCTTTATAAGAGGTTGAATACCAAGAGCCCTCCCCGTAACCGTTTGGGACTCGCCTTTAATCGAGGAAACGTGCTAACAGGCACGATTGGGTTACCCACGTCCGTATTGATGAGAATCCCGTAAAAGGGGGACACGATCTCTGCTTTGACAAGACGTGCCAAGGAAACCGCCTCGCAAGACGTGCTGAGGTGGAAAAGTAAAAACGATTCGAGTAAAGGACTTGGCCGTAGTGTGATGACATACTGCGGAATACGTCAGCAGATTTGATTTGTGTTAATATTATTCTCTCTATGGCAATATGTGGAAACTTATTTTTGCAGAGCCGGACACTACTCTTGGTGTTTACAATCTTCTATGAAAACTTGGAAGAAGAACCCACCTTGCAATGCCGAAGACAATCTGCGCACCGGACTCGTCGTCATTGAAGCCTGGTTCAGGGGCTACTGAGGGAGTCCTGGATTAGGGGGTGTTCGGGTAGCCGGACTATACCTTCAGCCGGACTCCAGGACTATGAAGGTACAAGATTGAAGACTTCGTCCCGTGTCCGGATGGGACTTTCCTTGGCGTGGAAGGCAAGCTTGGCGATGCGGATATTCAAGATCTCCTACCATTGTAACCGACTCTGTGTCACCCTAACCCTATCCGGTGTCTATATAAACCGGAGGGTTTTAGTCCGTAGGACAACATCATCATACAACAATCATACCGTAGGCTAGCTTCTAGGGTTTAGCCTCCTTGATCTCGTGGTAGATCTACTCTTGTACTACCCATATCATATATATTAATCAAGCAGGAGTAGGGTTTTACCTCCATCGAGAGGGCCCGAACCTAGGTAAAAACATCGTGTCCCTTGTCTCCTGTTACCATCCGGCCTAGACGCACAGTTCGGGACCCCCTACCCGAGATCCGCCGGTTTTGACACCGACATTGGTGCTTTCATTCAGAGTTCCTCTGTGTCGTCACTTTTTGGGCTCGATGGTTCTCCGATCAACTATAACGATGAAGTCTAGGGCGAGACTTTTCACCCCGGACAGATCTTCGTCTTCGGCGGCTTCGCACTGCGGGCCAATTCGCTTGGCCACCTGGAGCAGATCGAAAGCTACGCCCCTGGCCACCAGGTCAGGTTTCGAAGCTTAAACTACACGGCTGACATCCGCGGGGATTTGATCTCCGACGGATTTGAGCCACAGCTGAGCGCGCCGGTGTATAAACTACAGCTCGAGATCCGCCGGGTTCTTGATTGTATAACAGGATCATTACTACCATCAGAAACCTATGACCGTTGAGTATTCAGAACTATTTCAGTTATACAATCAAGACGCACTCGACAAATCTATCGTCAGTTGCTATTGTCTGTAAGTGATTTCTTTCTGTAATTTAAGTCTCAAGCTAGCTGTAGTGATCCTTTTGATCAATCATTACCTGTAATTATCCTCACTATATTCTTTTCTGTGGTATTATGCAGGATGAAGATGTATGAAATGAAAAAAGGTGGATGCTATGGCATTGGGTTCATTGACCCAAATACCGTTAATGAATACACATGGAACTTAGATGCATATTATGAAAAAAGTGTAGCGGAAAGCATGCTAGAGTTCTTGAAGCGCCTCAATACCAATGAAGATATACTACTTCCTTACAACTTCCAGTGAGTCACACTGTCTTATACTACAAATTCTCTGTTTCTGCCTACTAGCTAGATACATGTTTTTTCTTACATATGACCGCTTAATTAAGACATGCAAACGTGTGTGCATGCAGATTTCATTGGATCTTGTTAATCATTAAAGTTGATGAAGGAACAGTAGAAGTACTAGACTCACTACTTAAGAAAGCAAGTGACTACACCATCGTGAAGGGGATAGTCAACACGTAATTTCAATCATTATTAACTATATCTCGGCCTATTTAATTAGTTCGTCATTTCCTGATAACAACTATTGAATAACCCATTTATTCATTTTCTTTGTCGGCGGGTAGGGCTTGGGCAAAGTTCATCAGCGTCACTCCAGGCCAATGGAAACGAAATCTGAAATGGTATCGACCCAAGGTAAGTAATTAAGTAGTACTAGCTAGCTGCCATCTCTTTAATTATCATGCTTGATTAATTATTATCTGATCAAATTCCATTCTCGTAAAGGCCCTGAAGCAGGCGCTGGGGAATGATCTATGTGCATACTACGTTTGCGAGAACATTCACATGATGACGTCCGAAAGGAGCAGATCTGAAAGACAGGACTGGGTACGTTTGTCAGAACACTATTCACAATTTTTACACCATTATCGATATATCTAGTCACACAACTAATACACATGCATATTGATCTCCTTCTTAACAGTTCAGAGAGGTGCGGGAGCAGCTCCTACCAGAGGAGTGCATAGAAGCAATTCAAGAGGAAATAGCGGGATTTTTGCTCGACTAGGTCATAGATCCCAAAGGAGAATACTTTTACCTGCAACCGCCCCCATGAACCACTTTCAATTGTGTCGGGTGGTAGGTGCGACATATACCAACGGGTGGCTTATCATTGTGGGAGCCAGTAAGACGTCGCCGGTGCCTGGAAACGGGATGAGGCGAAGACATGCACGCCGGCGAATCTTACCCAGCTTCGGGGCTCACCGTGGAGATAACACCCCTACTGCTGCTCTGCGGGGTCTCCTCATGATCACTAGATGGACAAGTAGCTACACAATGCTCCTTGAGCTGTTCGGTGGGAGGAGGAAGAGGGGCACGGCTAGCTTGCTTCTTCTCCTTGTGTGGTGTCTAAAACTAGCTGGGGGTCCAACCCTTTGCATGGGCGCCCCGGGGGGTTTATATAGGCCTACCCCCCGGGGGTACAATGGTAATCCGACTGGGCACGGGGCCCAGCCGTCTGTGACTGCGCTCGCCGGCTTCTGCGCCGGCTGCTGGGGCCCGCCGACTGGTGGGTCCCGCCGGCTACCGGCCCCTTGGTCGACAGGCAGGCCCCACTGTCCAGGACCTGGTCGGCGGCTGGTTACTGTTGCTCCATCTTGGTGACGTGGGCTTCGTCCTGGTAGGCGTGGCTACAGTGCCGCCGCCCAGCGGGCGATCGCTGTAGCCTCACCGCGTCTTGTCTCCTTAATGGGGCGTCTCCTTCGAGGAAGATGGCAAGCCGGCTGCGGGGAGCCGGCTCTCTCTTGGGCCGACTGGGAGAGGTGTGGCCGCCTTCGGGTGTCTCTCTGCCCGAAGGGACCCACCGCCCGTGGGCCGCGCTGGTAGTCCGTCGTGGATGACATCAGGGTCAACATGGCAACAGTGCCGCGTCGGACAGGTCATGCCCACTCCGTACGGCGCACTGTGCCAGGCGTGCTCCGTGATTCGGGGGTGGCAGGCTTCACTGTAGCCACGCTCCGTCACATCGCCGCTAGGTGGATGCAAACTTTGAGGGTACGGTCTCGACCGCTTTATGGGAGCCGGCTTCTTGGAGTCGGCCTCCTCGCGGCCGTCTACTCGAAGTCGGCCCTCCCATGGCTTTCTTCATGAGGGCTAAAGTCGGGCCGCCTTCCGAAAGCCGGCCTGGGTGACAGCCAGCAAGGGGAAGGCGGCCCCATGTCTTGGATTCTTGAGAGCCGGACGGGCTCGTAATTTTTTCAGAAGGGCCAGGGGAAGCCGGCTAGGCTACCCATGGCTATTTACTCCGACAGTAGTCCCCGAAGCTGATCGAGCTTCGAGGCGGACAAAGGGACGAGAAGCTTGGTCAGCTTCCTACCCTGAACAGCCGGCTTTGCTGGTGTATGCCGATTTTGGGGAGCCCTGCGTCTTGCAGGAGGGAAAGTGGTTGACCCACGTGCTGACCGCGGGCCCTCCCGCGGGCCATGTGGCAGCGAGATCCTGCCAGCGCACGCGCGCGACGGGACGCCGCCGCAGGTCCGGGCCCGCCACTCCTAGGCCTCGGCTCAAACGCTGATCTTCTGCGGCCCAAGTGGACCGCTCGCCTTCCCGTGGCGATTTTATTTCGCCGTTAGGGCGCAATAAACGCGGGATGTGGGGGAGTGGGCACGATCGATCACCATGTTTCCCCATGCCGCGCCTCCTCGGCTCCGCCACGCGAGCTTATAAGTAGGGGGGGAGGGGGAGAGACAGAGGTTCGCACGCTCTCTCTCGCTCCGCCCCTTCTCGTCCTCCTTTCTTCCTCTCGTTGCCGCCGCAGCCTCCCGTCTCAGCGCCGCCGCGCCGCCACATCGTCTTGCTCCCATGGCGCTGTCGAGCTCGTGGGATGGCTCCAACGTCCATGAGGACCATGTTGAGTTCCTCCGCCAGACTCGGCGCCTGCCCGACGCCAACCTCGTGCGGGTCCGCCTGGCGCCAGAGACGGAGATCTCGCCGGCACCGGAGGAGGGCGAGCGGGTCGTCTTCCGCTCACACTTCCTGCGCGGCTTCGGCCTTCCGGTGAGCGGATTCCTGCGCTCCTTCCTCGAGTTCTACAATCTTCAGCCGCATCACCTCACGCCCAACGCGGTGATGCTGCTGTCGGCCTTCGTCTCTCTCTGCGAAGGTTTCTTGGGGCTGCTCCCCATGCTGGAGCTCTGGGGGGAATTCTTCCAGAGCAAACTCGGCACCGTCGTCGCAGGCGTGCGCGCCCCCTGTGGGGCCTTCATCGCCATGAGGAGGTCGGGCGAGAACAACCCGTTCCCGTCCATCCCCCTGATCCAGTCGGTGAAGATCTGGCAGAAGTTGTACTTCTACGTGAAGAATGTCGCCCAGCAAGGAGACCACGTCAATCTGCCGGCTTACGTAGCCGGCCCGCCGGCTGGGAGGCAGCCCTCATGGAGTTTCCGGTCCAGGTCACTGTCTCAGGCCGGGAACGCTGCCGTCTCCGGGCTTCGGGTGATGATCCAGTCGGAAGGCCTGAGCGGGGCCGACTTGGTGGCCGCCTTCGTGGAGCGCCGGATACTTCCTCTCCAAAGCCGGCCCCACATGATGTGTCAGATGAGCGGCCGCTTCGACCCAAGCCGGCTGAGCACCAGGGAGATGCCTCACGCGGAGGTGTCGTACATGGTAAATCATATCTCCAATTGCAAGCTCGCTGAGGACTGGCGATACGGCAAGGTGCCGTATTCTCGCGCCAACCCTCCGCCCGTGGTAAGCTTTCCTCTCTTTCTTCTTTTTGTTGGTAGCCGGCTTTATGATGGCCGGCTTCTGATCGGTCGGTTCTTCTTAGCAGAACCCCCTTCTTCCGCTGACGACCGGGGCAGCAGGGATTGAACGCCAGTACGTCCCCGACCGCACGGTGGACGACATCGACGACCCGGATTTGGGGGCGGCCGCCATGGAAGACGCCGTCGTGGTGGACGACGCCGAGCCCGGAGGCACAGGGCTTACCGCCAGCTTCGAGGACTGGCCGGATGATGCCGAAGCCGAAGTCGCCCCGCGTCATCAGCCGGCGGCCGACCATCAGGGCGCGGGCTCGTCCACCGCGCCGGCTGCCAGCGGCGGCGCACAAAAGTGCCGGGCCGCGTCAATCCTCTTCGGCAGTCGGCCGAAGAAGTCCAAAGCCTCCACCGTGGCGACCAAACGAGATGAGGCGGCCGCGAAAGCGGCCCGCTTCCGCAAGGCGGTGAAGCAGCCTCAGGCGGTCTCAGCGTAAGTCGTCGATTGCCTGGTCGCATGCTTTTCATCATTCTCTCCTGTTCGAACATTCTTCCTAACCTTTTCCCGCTTGCTGGACAGGGCGCCGCTTTCCCTTGAGCAGGGTCCGGGCGGCTCCGTAGTTGGGCCGACTGGAGGGTCTTCGGGCTCCCGCCGCGTGGACCCCCGCGCCGACCTCAGGGAGGCCACAGAGCGGAACGCCCGTGAGGCGCGGGAGGAGCGTGAGGCGGCGGAAAAAGCGGCCGCCCAGGCGGCGAGGGAGCAGGCCGACGCGGCAGCCAAGGCCCTGGCGGAGGCGGCGACCGCGGAAACGGAGGCGGAGGGTTCGCGTAACCAGCCTCCGCTGCTCGCCATTCCCCTCCGAGCTGTGGCCCCTGACACCCCATTGCCCCTGGCGGAGGAAATCGTCCAAGACCCGCCGCTGATGGAGAGGAGGGAGGACCTCGTGGTCTTCGCAGGGAGAGCACCGTCGTCAGCGCCAACCGGAGCGGGCCAAGGCGGCCAATCGTCAGTGGCGCCAGAGGAGCCGGCCGGGGGTGAGCCGGAGGACGGTGCCGGCTTCGAGGTGCAGCCGGTGACGCGTCGGCGCGCAGGGGGAGGTGCCGCTCCGCCGGAGTCGCGCCGAGTTGCGGGCGCCGGCCAGTCGACGGAGGCTCTGGAGGAGGCCAGCACCGCCACGTCCGAGTGGACTCCTAGCGGGGGGACTGGCGAGCTGAATGTGGCGGCTCAAGAGGTCCGGAGCCGGCTTCAAGCTCAGGCCGCCCTGCTGCAGCAGTACACCCAGGAGTTCCTGTTGACGCGGGCCGCCATCCGGGTGAGTCTTTCATTCTTGGCCGCTTTGGTCTCTTGATTTCTTCCATGGGGGCGCGTCAGCGCACCCACTGGGTGTAGTCCCCGAGATTCAGGCCGACTGCTGAGCAGTCGGGTCGGATCTTTCTTGACGACTACCTTATTTTTGCTTCCTGTCTGAACTTCCAGGAATATCATAACTCCCGTGCTGCCGCCTTCAACTCCCAGGCTCAGGAGTTGGGTCGGAAGACCGACAACCTGGCCAACAGCCGAAGTAAGTGCTTGATCTTGTCTGTCTCCTGTGGGGGCACGTCAACGCACCCACTGGGTGTAGTCCCCGAGATTCGGGCCGACTGCTGAGCAGTCGGGTCGGATCTTCCTTGACGACTTTTTCCTTATTGGGTTTTTTCTTTCGTGCTTTCAGGGGCCAACGCCGACTTGAGGAGGGAGCTCAGCGAAGCGCAGGCCGCCCTTCATACCAAGAATGCTGAGTACGCTGCCTTGGTCCAGGAGCGTGACCGCCTGGCCAAGAAGCTGGCTGACCAAGAGGAGAGCCACAAGGCGGCCCTGCAGAAAGCGCGGGATAGCGAGGCCGCCCTGAAGGCAGAGTTTGAGACCGAGGCGGCGAGCTGGGCTGAGACCCGGCGAGCGCTGGATGAAGGCTTCGGCCGCATCGAGGACTTGATCGACGGTGAGCCGCCTTCCTCGCTCCTCTCCTGCCCCTTGCCGCCTGGTTTTTGGCCTGACTTGTGTTGCTGCCTATTTTCTTGTGCAGACTACTTTCCCGGCTACTCCGCCTTCGCCGCCCAAACCATCGAGGCCCATCGCGAGGCGCGCCGTCAGGCGGGGGTCAACATCGCGCCAGACGCGAATCAGATGCTTGAGGAGCAGCTCTTGGCTGTCCAAGCGTGGCGGCAGCCGGTTCACCGGATGCTTCACCGGCTCCAACATGCCGGGGCACAGGTGTTGGCCGCCCTCTGGCCCGGCGAGACGATCCCCCGCACCCCAAGCCGGACTGCTGACTGGCTGGAGGTTGCAGTCGGTCGCTTTGAAGCTTGGAAGGCGTCGGCGGCCCGTCTTGGAGCCGGGCGGGCGTTGGAGTTCGTTCGAGCTTGGTACCCAGGGCTGAACCTGGACCAGCTGCGCACTTGGGGGCTGGAGGTCGACGCGGAGCTGGAGGAGGTGCGGCCGGCTATCGCCCAGTGTGCTTCGACGATCGCCGAGTGCACCGACATCAGCGTTTTTGCACCTGAAATCAATGATGACGGCGTTGCCCAGCCGGAGGAGTGGTTCGGGCTGAACCCGGCGGTGGGCGAGGACTCGGCAGAGGAGATCGCCTCCAGCGACAAGGGCGAGGATGACGAAGAAGGGGACGGTGAAGACGTCGAGCCAGCTAGTGGAACAACCGGCCGGCCTCAGGCTGACAGTGCCTCCAGCAACGAGGCGCGTGGAAGCGCGCCCTCTGCGGGAGGTGGTGATCAAGCCGAGGTTCGCCAGCCGGCCACTCCTTCAGCCGGCACAACCGTCTCCGCCGACCAGCCCGACTCATCGGTCGCTCCGCCAGCTTGACCTGCCATCCTTATTTTTCCTCCTTGTTGCCTTTTGAACAATCTTTATTAAGTTTTTGCAGTTCCACCCACTGGGGGTGTATCCAAACTATGTTGAATGCCGGCCTCTTGGGGGTCTTTTATGTAAATATTATTACGTGCATGTTTGGTTTCCATTCGCGTATGCTTTTTATCCTTAGCCTTTTTCCTTTGCCGCCTTCCCTCTTTGGGGAGGCAAGTACTCGAGCTTTCTTGGATTGAAGTGAAGTGAATGGAAACCGGTCGGCCGGCTACTTTGGTAGTCGGTCGGTGGTAGGCGGCAAACCGGCTTTCGTTATATTAGTCCATTGGTCCCTGGCCATTTTTCGTGTGGGCATCCTTTCCTGCTTTTGACTCTTGCCAGCCGGACAGCCGGTTCTTCGAACTGCGACTTTGGCAAGAGCTAAGCCTGGGTGTCGGCACACTACTTGTCTGACCGCGGGTAGGACTTCTAATATAACTCCAGTCGGCCAGTCCCCGAGCCGACTAGTCGAACCCGGTGCCGGACGGAACAAGTAAATGAAATGACAAGGTCATAAGCATGATACTTTTCATTCATAGATAAAAGATGGCAGTCCCCGAGCCCTCCTCGGGGGGCCTATTGTCTCGTATTTAGTACAAAAGTTAGCGTGATACATACTGCATTTCAACTGTAAAATATCCGAAGGAGGTTGGCGTTCCATGGTCGTTCCGACTCCTTGACGGAGTCGTCTCTCTTGCGTGCCTTCGGCTTCTGCGCGTCGATTAGGTAGTTGGAGTCGTTGCCTAGAGCTCTGCTGATGACGAAGGGGCCCTCCCAAGGGGCTGAGAGCTTGTGCTGGCCGGCTGTTCGCTGGATCAGCCGGAGCACAAGATCGCCCTCTTGGAAAGATCTTGGCCTGACCTTCCGACTGTGGTAGCGGCGCAAACCCTGCTGGTAGATGGCAGACCGGCTGAGGGCTAACAGCCGGCCTTCTTCCAGCAGGTCGACGCCGTCTTCTCATGCTTCCTTGGCCTCCGCCTCCGTGAACATGGTTACTCGAGGCGAGTCAAACTCGATGTCGGTTGGGATGATCGCCTTGGCACCATACACAAGGAAGAAAGGAGTGAAGCTAGTTGACTTGTTTGGGGTAGTGCGCAGACTCCAGAGGACAGCCGACAGCTCATCGAGCCAACAGCCGGCTGAACGCTCCAGTGGTACGACCAGTCGGGGCTTGATGCCGAAGAGGATGAGGCCGTTGGCTCGCTCGACCTGGCCGTTTGACTGCGGGTGGGTAACGGACGGTAAGTCCAGCCGGATACCTTGGGCTGCGCAGAAACGTGCCAAGGCTCCTTTGGCAAAATTCGTGCCATTGTCGGTGATGATGCTGTGTGGCACGCCGTACTGAGTTGTTATGTCTGCGATGAATGTCACAGCAGTCGGCCCATTCAGCTTCTTGATCGGCTTTGCCTCAATCCACTTGGTGAATTTGTCCACGGCGACGAGCAAATGCGTCATGCCGCCGCGCGCCGTCTTGAATGGGCCCACCATGTCCAGTCCCCAAACGGCGAAGGGCCAGATGAGGGGAATGGTCTTGAGTGCCGAAGCCGGCATGTGTTGCTTGGAGCTGAAGAGTTGGCACCTTTTGCAATATTTAACTAATTCTTTGGCGTCATCCAAAGCAGTCGGCCAGAAGAAACCATGGCGGAAAGCTTTGGCGACGAGTGATCTTGAAGCCGCATGGTGGCCGCATTCTCCTTGGTGAATGTCTCTGAGGATTGCAATGCCCTTCTCTTGCTCGACGCACCGTTGGAGGACTCCAGTGACACTGCGCTTGACGAGTTCTCTGTTGACGATTGTGTATGCTCCGGCTCGACGTTGGACTTGTCTTGCCTCTGTTTCGTTAGCCGCCAGATCTTGGTTTACTAGGAAGTTGAGGATGGACTGAGCCCATGACGGAGCCGCGACTTCTCCTACTGCCAATGTGGCTACTGCCACCAGGGTGGGCGGGCTGGGTGGTGAAATGCTGGAGTCGGCCGCCGGCTGTTGTGTTGGTGCAGTCCCCGGGCCGGCTACTGCAGTCCCCGAGCCGGGTGTGGCAGTCCCCGAGCCGGTTGCCGAAGTCCCCGGGCCGACTACTGAAGTCCCGGGGTCGCCTGCTTGGTTCTTCGAGCCGGACCCGGCCGCGTCGGGGTCAGGCGGTACGAAGATGGAATCGGACTCTGGAGACGGCTTGATGGACGGCTTGAGGAGGCGTTGTAGAGCGACGCCGGTTGGTATTGCTTGCCGAGTGGAGCCTATTCGAGCCAGGGCATCGGCTGGCTCGTTGTCGGCTCGCGGTACGTGGAGGAACTCGCATCCTTCAAAGTATCCGCCGAGTTGTTGAACCAGGAAGCGGTAGCTTGCCATATTTGCGTCCTTGGCATCCCAGTCGCCGGATGATTGCTAGACCACCAAGTCCGAGTCGCCATAACATAGGATCCGGCGAATGCCGAGTTCTTTGGCAAGCCGGAGCCCGTGTATGAGCGCCTCGTACTCGGCCACGTTGTTGGAGGCGGCAAAGTGAATTTGCAGCGTGTATCTGAGCTTGTCGCCTTTGGGAGAGGTAAGGACGACGCCGGCTCCCGAGCCGCTGCGCATCTTGGACCGGTCAAAGTGCATGCGCCAATGGGTGGAGTCGGGAGCCGGCGGCAGGTACTGGGTCTCGGCCCAGTCGACGAGGAAGTCGGCCAGTGCTTGGGACTTGATGGCGGTGCAGGGCTGGTAGAAGATTGTGTAAGGGGCCAGCTCGATGGCCCATTTCGCCACCCGGCCGGATGCGTCCCGGCTGCCTATGATCTCGGCCAGCGGGGCGGTGCATACGACCGTGACGGGATGCTCTTGAAAGTAGGGCTTCAGCTTCTTGGCGGTGAAGTACACGCCGTAACACATCTTCTGGTAGTGCGGGTAGTTCTGCTTTGAAGCGGACAGCACCTCGCTCAAATAATACACCGGCCTCTGGACCGGCTGGGCTCGGCCTTCTTCTGGGCGTTGGACTACGATGACGATGCTGACCACCCGGCTGGTTGCGGCAATGTAAAGGAGCATGGGCTCTTTCTCAGTCGGCGCCGCTAGGACGGGCGGCGTGGCCAGCATCTTCTTCAGCTCGTGAAAAGCTTGGTCGGCCTGGTCGTTCCACTCAAAGTGAGTGCTCTTCTTCATGAGGCGGTAGAGGGGGAGAGCTTTCTCTCCGAGCCGGCTGATGAAGCGGTTCAAGGAGGCCAAGCATCCGGTGAACTTTTGGATGTCTCGAAGCTTGGTGGGGATCGCCATTCTCTCGATGGCCTTGATCTTCACCGGGTTGCATTCGATGCCGCATTCGGAGACCAGGAAGCCTAGGAGCTGGCCGGCCGGCACTCCGAACACGCATTTCTCGGGGTTGAGCTTGATTTGGAACCGGCGTAGGTTCTCAAACGTTTCTTTGAGGTCTTCCAGCAAGGTGCCGCGCTTCTCCGTCTTCACCACAATGTCGTCCACGTAGACGTGAGCGTTTCTGCCGAGTTGCTTGAGGAGGCACTTCTGCATGCAACACTGAAAAGTGGCACCGGCATTTCTTAAGCCGAATGTCATAGTCAGGTAGCAGAAGGCTCCAAATGGCGTGATGAAGGCGGTCTTCAGGCGGTCGTCCGGATCTAGCTTTATCTGGTGATATCCTGAGTAAGCATCCAAGAAACTCAACAGCTCGCATCCGGCCGTGGAGTCTATCACTTGGTCAATCTTCGGCAGGGCAAAGGGATCTTTAGGGCAGGCCTTGTTGAGGCTTGTGTAGTCTATACACATGCGCCACTTGTTGTTCTTCTTTAACACGAGGACCGGGTTGGCAAGCCACTCTGGAAAGAAGACTTCCATAATGAAGCCGGCTGCCAGAAGCCAGGCTATCTCCTCCCCTACAATCCTTCTCTTTTCCTCTGATAGTCGGCGGAGGGGCTGCTTGACTGGTTTCGCGTCTTTTCGGACGTGTAGTTTGTGCTCGGCGAATTCCTTCGGAACACCCGGCATTTCCTTGGGGGACCATGCAAACATGTCTCGATTCTCACGGAGGAAATCGGCGAGCTCGCCTTCCTATTTGCTGTTTAGGTTTGCCCCGATGACGGCGAACCTCTCTGGGTGCTCGGGGTCAAGAGGTATCTTCTTCGTCTCCTTGGCCGGCTGGAAAGATCTTTGAGCATCATGCTCCTTGGGATCGGGGGACATGGACGATTGCTTGCCGGCTATGGCCACGACTCGGTCCAACATCTTCTTTTCTTCGGCAATCACAAGGGACTCGGCCAGCCAGCTGCTGGCTGCTGCGCACTCAGAGGACTTCTTGTAATCGCCGGCTACGGTGATGACGCCTTTGGTGCTTGGTATCTTCATCTTGAGGTATGCATAGTGGGGGACTGCCATGAATTTGGCCAAGGCAGGTCGGCCAAGCAATGCATGGTAAGGGCTCTCCAGGTCCACCACTTCAAACCAGATCGCTTCCCGGCGGATATGCTCCTTGTCCCCCAAAAGTACATCAATCTTGATCTTGCCAATGGGGGCGCAGGACAGGCCGGGTACGATGCCATGGAACACTGTCCGAGTAGGCATGATTTGCTTTGTCTTGACGTTTAACTTCTCCAGGGTGTCACAGTACAGGATGTTGATGCTGCTCCCGCCGTCTATCAGCACGCGGGAGAAGCGGGCAGCGCGTCTGTCCGTCGCGAGGGTGGCTTCCAGGACCAACGCATAAGAGCCGGGAGATGGCATCACCTCTGGGTGATCGGCCCGGCTCCAGCTGATAGGCTTTTCTGACCAGTGCATGTGCTCGGCGGGGTTGGCAGCGACCATGCTGACTTCCTGGTGCTCTCGGCGTTTGCCGCGCCGGTCTTCGAGCTGGCTTGTAAAGACGATGTAGGTTGCTTGCTCGTCGGGGAATTCGTCGTGCATGGCTCCGACTGCGGGCCGAGCGGCCGGAGGCGGCGGAGCCGGAGGCGGCGCGAGCCCCTCGCCTTTAGAGATTCGGGTGAGCCAATGGCACTTCCGGGTTGTGTGGTTGGACGGCTTCACGCCGCTATGGAATTGCACGGGGCGTCGAGAGTTTGCTCGTAGGAGAAAGCCGGCTGCCAAGCCGGCCGGCCGCCCTTGGGCTTCTTGGGCGCGGGCCGCCCTTCGGGCGGCACGTCTTCAACTGTGGCCACCTGCCGACTGGCGGGAGGCGGCGCGGGGCCCTTCCGCTTGTGGTCGTTCGAGTGTGGGCGTCGGCCGGAATCCCCAGCCGGCGTCTTGGGCGCCGGGTTGAGTACTTTTCCGGACGCGTCTACCCGGAGCTCGGTCTTCATTGAGGAGTCGGCGGTGGCGTACTTGTCCGCTATGTCCAGAAGCTCGTCGAGGGTAGTTGGCTCGTCGCAGAGAAGCTTGTGCTTGAGGAGGGTGCCTTCTCGGCACCCGGCTGTGAAGTATTCTATGGCTTGCACCTCGTGCACCCCTTCGCAAGAGTTGCGGAGCTCGGCCCAACGCGTGAGGTAGTCGCGAGTGGACTCGGCTGGGCCCTGTACGCACAGGGAGAGCTGCCTGGGCTTGGGGGCCCGCTTGTAGGTGCTAGTGAAGTTGCGGATGAAAGCTTCGGTGAAATCTAGCCAGCTGTTGATGCCGAGAGGCTTGAGGCTGTTGAGCCAGGTCCGCGCCGTGCCTTGCAGCATGAGGGGCACGTACTTCACGGCAACGCGCCGGCTGCCGTTGGCTATGCTGACCGCCGTGGAGTAGTCGATCAACCAATCTTCCGGCTTCACGGAGCCATTGTACTTGGGCGTGTCTCTTGGGAGCGAGAACCCTTTGGGGAAAGGCTCGTCACGGATGCGGGGGCCGAAACAAGGCGGGCCGACATCGTCTTCTTCTTCCAGCGCCAGGGATCGCGCCAGGCGGTCGATCCGATGGCGGGCGTCGTTCTCGCCGACTCCTTCGCGGCGACCTAGTCGGCCGCTGAGAGTCGGGTGCGCCACTGGCGGCGGGGTGGGATATCTCTCTCCACGGGGTTGAGGCGGAGGCGGGTTGCCGCGCCATTCCATGGCTCGGGGATGGCCGTCCGCGTCTCGCTCGATGGAGATTCGGGTCCGGCTTCGGCTGGCCGCCAGCTCTTTCTCGCGCCGCGCGCGGGCGTTGCTCGTAGTCGGTGTCCGGGACGTCGCGCCGTGGTCTCGGCGCAGGGGAGGGCTTCCCGCGTGGGCGTCGGCTTCGTGCCGCCGTGCGGCCGCGTCAATCAGTTGCTGGAGGCGCCGGGTCATGTGGGGGAGTTCCTCGGCCTCCAAGCCGTCCAACTCGTCCACGGCCGCCTGGGCGGCACGCAAGTTCTTGAGCGGAGTGGCATAGACCGGGCGGTCGACTCCCAGCATGTCGGCGATGACGGCGCCACGCTGCCTGACAATACCGACCCAGCTGGGCCCGCCTGGGGGCGGCGTGCCAAAGGCGGCGCGGTCGGCCTCGCGTCGGTGGGCCTCAACGAGGCGTCTCATGGAAACCAATTTCCGGCCTTCCGCGAGGAGGGCGAGGCGGCGAGCCTCCAGTGCTTCAGCGTCGGCGTCGGCCGGAAGGGGGATGGACAAGTCGTGCACCGCCGCGTGTGGGGCGTTGTGGGCGCTCTCGTCAGCAGCGCCGTCGTGGCCGATGACCATCACCTCGGTGGTGACAGCGTCGCAGCCATCGGCTCGGGGAAGCGGGTCGTTGTAGATCGTGACGTTGGTGGGGAAGGTGTCGAACGAGGCCGTGTCGGAGTCGACAGGCATCGGATCGGTGGAGCCAACCGACTCTAGATCCACAGCAGGCTCGCTGGAGACATGGAGCTGGCCGAGGAGGTTGGTGAGGTGGTCGGTGCCCGCATCGGAGGCGAGCTCGTCGGAGATGAGGGTTTCGTCGAGGAGATTGGCGAGGCTGCTCGCCGCGCAGATGCTGGTGACGCCTTGCAGCGCGTCATGGCAAGTGCCATCGGGCGTGCCGGGCTGGCTACGCTCGCTGGGGAGGAAGAGGGTTCCCGTCCAGAACAGGTTTCCGGACGACGGTGCACCTGGCCCCACGGTGGGCGCCAAATGTCGGGTGGTAGGTGCGACATACGCCAACGGGTGGCTTATCATTGTGGGAGCCAGTAAGACGTCGCCGGTGCCTGGAAACGGTATGAAGCGAAGACATGCACGCTGGCGAATCTTACCCAGCTTCGGGGCTCTCCGTGGAGATAACACCCCTACTGCTGCTCTGCGGGGTCTCCGCATGATCACTAGATGGACAAGTAGCTACACAATGCTCCTTGAGCTGTTCGGTGGGAGGAGGAAGAAGGGCACGGCTAGCTTGCTTCTTCTCCTTGTGTGGTGTCTAAAACTAGCTGGGGGTCCAACCCTTTGCATGGGCGCCCCAGGGGGTTTATATAGGCCTACCCCCCGGGGGTACAATGGTAATCCGACTGGGCGCGGGGCCCAGCCGTCTGTGACTGCGCTCGTCGGCTTCTGCGCCAGCTGCTGGGGCCCGCCGACTGGTGGGTCCCGCCGGTTGTTGGCCCCTTGGTCGACAGGCAGGCCCCATTGTCCAGGACCTGGTCGGCGGCTGGTTACTGTTGCTCTATCTTGGTGACGTGGGCTTCGTCGTGGTAGGCGTGGCTACAGTGCCGCCGCCCGGCGGGCGATCGCTGTAGCCTCACCGCGTCTTGTCTCCTTAATGGGGCGTCTCCTTCGAGGAAGATGGCAAGCCGGCTGCGGGGAGCCGGCTCTCTCTTAGGCCGACTGGGAGAGGTGTGGCCGCTTTCGGGTGTCTCTCTGCCCGAAGGGACCCACCGCCCGTGGGCCGCGCTGGTAGTCCGTCGTGGATGACATCAGGGTCAACATGGCAACAGTGCCACGCCGGACGGGTCATGCCCACTCCGTACGGCGCACTGTGCCAGGCGTGCTCCGGGATTCGGGGGTGGTAGGCTTCACTGTAGCCACGCCCCGTCACATCGCCGCTAGGTGGATGCAAACTTTGAGGGTACGGTCTCGACCGCTTTATGGGAGCCGGCTTCTTGGAGTCGGCCTCCTCGCGGCTGGCTTCTCGAAGTTGGCCCTCCCATGGCTTTCTTCATGAGGGCTAAAGTCGGGCCGCCTTCCGAAAGCCGGCCTGGGTGACCGCCAGCAAGGGGAAGGCGGCCCCATGTCTTGGATTCTTGAGAGCCGGACGGGCTCGTAATTTTTTCAGAAGGGCCAGGGGAAGCCGGCTAGGCTACCCATGGCTATTTACTCCGACAAATTGTCATCGTGCTCCAAAGGCACCAATTAGGCTAATGCCACCGGCTCCGAAGGCACCAATTAGGAGACATTGTGTATAGCTAGCTAATTGTATACATATATACATGTGTGTATATATATGTGTGAATTAATGGTGGTTGTGAGACATTCGATGATATATATAATATATATATATATATATATGATTGGTTCTACTAGAAATTCTATTTATATATATGCATAACGTGTACAATATGTAGCATCGTAAAATACCAGCAAACGAAAAAGAATTAAATGGAAAACACAAAATAAAATGAAAAATAAATCATAAACCCAACCCCCCCAACCTTTTAATACCGGTTGGTTTCACCAACCGGTACTAAAGGGCTCCCTACCCCCGGAGCTGGCTCGTGCCACGTGGTTGCCCTTTAGCACCGGTTCGTGCTGAACCGGTACTAAAGGGGGGGGGGCACCTTTAGTGCCCACACTTTAGTGCCGGTTACCGAACCGGCACTAAAGGGCCTTACGAACCGGTGCTATTGCCCGGTTCTGCACTAGAGTTTGATGCAATCTTATGAAGAAAAACTTGAGGTGAAAGTTTCTATCCCTAGAAAACTCTATGATGAGTGGGAACCAACTATTAAAATTAAAATTATAGATTATGAGTTTTATGCTTTGTGTGATTTGGGTGCTAGTGTCTCCACTATCCCCAAAACTTTGTGTGATTTGCTAGATTTCCGTGATTTTGATGATTTCTCTCTAAAATTGCATCTTGCAGATTCCACTATTAAGAAACCTATGGGAAGAATTAATGATGTTCTTATTGTTGCAAATAGGAATTATGTGCCCGTAGATTTTATCGTTCTTGATATAGATTGCAATCCTTCTTGCCCTATTATTCTTTGTAGACCTTTCCTTAGAACGATTGGTGCGATTATTGATATGAAGGAAGGGAATATTAGATTTCAATTTCCATTAAAAACGGCATGGAAAACTTCCCTAGAAATAAAATAAAATTGCCATATGAAACTATCATAAGAGCCACTTATGGATTGCCTACCAAAGATGGCAATACCTAGATCTATCCTCGCTTTTATGCCTAGCTAGGGGCGTTAAACGATAGCGCTTGTTGGGAGGCAACCCAATTTTATTTTTAATTTTTTTGTTTTTGTTTCTGTTTAGGAATAAATAATCCATCTACCTTCTGTTTGGATGTGGTTTTTTGTTTTAATTAGTGTTTGTGCCAAGTTAAACCTATAAGAACTTCTTGGATGATAGTTATTTGATCTTGCTGTAATTTCCAGAAACTTTGCGTTCAGTTCCTGAATTATTAAAATTCACCAGAACGTGATAAAATACTGATTCCAATTGCTGCTGATCAATAAACAAATTTCCTAGGCCGTCCTATTTTTTTCTGAATTTGTGGAGTTCCAGAAGTTTGCGTTAGTTACAGATTACTACAGACTGTTCTGTTTTTGATAGATTCTGTTTTTCGTGTGTTGTTTGCTTATTTTGATGAATCTATGGCTAGTAAAATAGTTTATAATCCATAGAGAAGTTGGAATACATTAGGTTTAACACCAATATAAATAAAGAATGAGTTCATTACAGTACCTTAAAGTGGTCTTTTGTTTTCTTTCCCTAACGGAGCTCACGAGATTTCTGTTGAGTTTTGTGTTGTGAAGTTTTCAAGTTTTGGGTAAATTCTTTTGATGGATTATGGAACAGGGAGTGGCAAGAGCCTAAGCTTGGGGATGCCCATGCCACCCCCAAGATAATCCAAGGACACCAAAAAGTCAAAGCTTGGGGATGCCCCGGAAGGCATCCCCTCTTTCGTCTACTTCCATCGGTAATTTTACTTGGAGCTATATTTTTATTCACCACATGATATGTGTTTTTCTTGGAGGTTCTTGTATTATTTGTGTCTTTATTTGTTAGTGTGCCACAATCATCCTTTCTGTACACACCTTTTGAGAGAGCCATACATGAATTGGAATTTGATAGAATACTCTATGTGCTTCACTTATATCTTTTGAGCTATGTAGTTTTGCTCTATGTGCTTCACTTATATCTTTTGAGCGTTATAATTTTGCTCTATGTGCTTCACTTAGATCTTTTAGAGCACGGTGCTGGACTTGTTTTAAAGAAACTATTGATCTCTCATGCTTCACTTAGATTATTTTGAGAGTCTTTAATAGCATGGTAATTTGCTTAATAATAATATGCTTGGTATTCAAGATTTGTGAAACTTTCTTTTGAGTGCGTTGAATACTAAGAAAAGATTGGTGCTTGATAATTGTTTTGAGATATGAAGATGGTGATATTAGAGTCATGCTAGTTGACTAGTTGTGAATTTGAGAAATACTTGTGTTAGAGTTTGTGATTCCCGTAGCATGTACGTATGGTGAACCGTTATGTGATGAAGTCGGAGCATGATTTATTTATTGATTGTCTTCCTTATGAGTGGCGGTCGGGGATGAGCGATGGTCTTTTCCTACCAATCTATCCCCCTAGGAGCATGCGCGTAATACTTTGCTTTGATAACTTCTAGATTTTTGCAATAAGTATATGAGTTCTTTATGACTAATGTTGAGTCCATGGATTATACGCACTTTTCCCATCCTTCCACCATTGCTAGCCTCTCTAAATACCGTGCACTTTCGCCGGTATCATTCACCCACCATATACCTTCCTCAAAACAGCCACCATACCTACCTATCATGGCATTTCCATAGCCATTCCGAGATATATTGCCATGCAACTTTCTACTGTTCCATCTATTATGACACGCTCCATCATTGTCAGATTGCTAGCATGATCATGTAGTTGACATCGTATTTGTGGCAAAGCCACCATTCATAATTATTTCATACATGTCACTCTTGATTTATTGCATATCCCGGTACGCATTCATATAGAGTCATATTTTGTTCTAAGTATTGAGTTGTAAGAAAAATAAAAGTGTGATGATCATCATTTTTAGAGCATTGTCCCAAGTGAGGAAAGGATGATGGAGACTATGATTCCCCCACAAGTCGGGATGAGACTCCGGACGGAAAATAAAAATAAAAAATAAAAGAAAAGAGGCCATAAAAAAAGAGAAAGGGCCCAAATAAAAAATGAGAGAAAAAGAGAGAAGGGACAATGTTACTATCCTTTTACCACACTTGTGCTTCAAAGTAGCACCATGATCTTCATGATAGAGAGTCTCTCATTTTGTCACTTTCATATACTAGAGGGAATTTTTCATTATAGAACTTGGCTTGTATATTCCAATGATGGGCTTCCTCAAATTGCCCTTGGTCTTCGTGAGCAAGCGAGTTGGATGCACACCCACTTAGGTTCTTTTGTTGAGCTTTCATATACTTATAGCTCTAGTGCATCCGTTGCATGGCAATCCCTACTCACTCACATTGATATCTATTGATGGGCATCTCCATAGCCCGTTGATACGCCTAGTTGATGTGAGACTATCTTCCCCTCTTTTTTTGTCTTCTCCACAACCACCATTCTATTCCACATATAGAGCTATATCCATGGCTCACGCTCATGTATTGCGTGAAGATTGAAAAAGTTTTGAAAATGTTAAAGTATGAAACAATTGCTTGGCTTGTCATCGGGGTTGTGCATGATTTAAATACTTTGTGTGGTGAAGATAGAGCATAGCCGGACTATATGATTTTTTAGGGATAACTTTCTTTGGCCATGTTATTTTGAGAAGACATAATTGCTTTGTTACTATGCTTGAAGTATTATTATTTTTATGTCAATATAAACTTTTTTGTTGAATCTTTATAATCTGAATATTCATACCACAATTAAGAATATTTTCATTGAAATTATGCCAAGTAGCACTCCGCATAAAAAATTCTCTTTTTATCATTTACCTACTCGAGGACGTGTAGGAATTAAGCTTGGGGATGCCTGATACGTCTCCAACGTATTTATAATTTTTGATTGCTCCATGCTATATTATCTACTGTTTTGGACTATATTGGGCTTTATTTTCCACTTTTATATTATTTTTGGGACTAACCTATTAACCGGAGGCCCAGCCCAGAATTGCTGTTTTTTGCCTATTTCTGTATTTCGGAGAAACAGATATCAAACGGAGTCCAAACGGAATGAAACCTTCGAGAACGTGATTTTCTCGCCGAACATGATCCAGGAGACTTGGACCCTACTCCAAGGAGTCCAAGAGGCGGTCACGAGGGTGGGGGCGCCCCCCCTAGGGCACGTCCCCTGCCTCGTGGGCCCCTAGGAGCTCCACCGACGTACTCCTTCCTCCTATATATACCTACGTACCCCCAAACGATCAGAACAGGAGCCAAAAACCTAATTCCACCGCCGCAACTTTCTGTATCCACGAGATCCCATCTTGGGGCCTACTCTGGAGCTCCGCCGGAGAGGGCCGTCATCACGGAGGGCTTCTACATCATCATAGCCTCTCCGATGAAGTGTGAGTAGTTTACCTCAGACCTTCGGGTCCATAGTTATTACCTAGATGGCTTCTTCTCTCTTTTTGGATCTCAATACAATGTTCTCCCCCTCTCTTGTGGAGATCTATTCGATGTAATCTTCTTTTTGCGGTGTGTTTGTTGAGATCGATGAATTGTGGGTTTATGATCAAGTCTATCTATGAATAATATTTGAATCTTCTCTGAATTCTTTTATGTATGATTGGTTATCTTTGCAAGTCTCTTCGAATTATCAGTTTGGTTTGGCCTACTATATTGGTTTTTCTTGCCATGGGAGAAGTGCTTAGCTTTGGGTTCAATCTTGCGGTGTCCTTTCCCAATGATAGAAGGGGCAGCAAGGCACGTATTGTATTGTTGCCATCAAGGATAACAAGATGGGGTTTATATCATATTGCATGAATCTATCCCTCTACATCATGTCATCTTGCTTAAGGCGTTACTCTGTTTTTAACTTAATACTCTAGATGCATGCTGGATAGCGGTCGATGAGTGGAGTAATAGTAGTAGATGCAGGCAGGAGTCGGTCTACTTGTCTCGGACGTGATGCCTATATACATGATCATACCTAGATATTCTCATAACTATGCTCAATTCTGTCAATTGCTCAATAGTAATTTTTTCACCCACCGTAGAATACTTATGCTCTTGAGAGAAGCCACTAGTGAAAACTATGGCCCCCGGGTCTATTCTCATCATATAATCTCCATCACTTTATTTTTGCTTTGCTTTTTTACTTTGCCTTTTACTTTTCACTTTGCATCTCTATATCAAAAATACCAAAAATATTATCTATCATATCTATCAGATCTCACTCTCGTAAGTGACCGTGAAGGGATTGACAACCCCTAATCGTGTTGGTTGCGTTGAGCTATTGTTTTTGTGTAGGTAGGAGGGACTTGCGTGTAGCCTCCTACTGGATTGATACCTTGGTTCTCAAAAACTGAGGGAAATACTTACGCTACTTTGCTGCATCATCCTCTCCTCTTCGGGGAAATCCAACGCAGTGCTCAAGAGGTAGCATAAGGGTCTCTACTTCAATTGTGATGAGAAGTTCGCGTGGGGCCATCGCTGCAAATGACTGTTCTATATTCAATCCGCCGACGCCGAAGAGGAGCAGTTTGAGGATTTCCAGGAAGCACAAATCTCACTCTTGGCTGTTACCGGAATTCCCACCAGCGACACAATGCAGGTCACTCTTTGCATCGGGGACCGTGACTTGGTTGCCTTGCTTGATTCAGGCAGCACTCATAACTTCATCCACGAAGAGTTGGCCACCATCGTCGGGCTGCCTTTCTCCTCCAATCGTCGTTTGGGAGTCACGGTCACTAATGGCGATAAGGTGACTTGTCGGGGACTCCTTCAGTAGGCTGCGATCACCATTGACAAGGAGCGTTTCGTTGTTGATCTGCATGCCATTCCATTGGGCGGGTTCGATATTATCCTCGATACACGATTTCAAAACTCTTGGGCCAATTCTCTGGGATTTCACTATGCAGTGGATGTCGTTTCGGCACTTGGATCACCGTGTGGAGTGGTCGGGCCTCGGCTCCCTCGGACGTTCTGCCCACCTACACGCGTGCGAAGGCAAGGAACTTCTGGACAGCCTGCTGGCCACTTTCACCGATGTTTTCGCCGACCCACAGGGCCTGCCGCCGCAACGCGCACATGACCATCATATTCATCTTATTCCCGGGACACCGCCGGTTGCTATCCGTCCCTACCGCTACCCAACGATTCAAAAAGATGAACTAGAGCGCCAATGTTTAGACATGCTGGCTCGCGGTTTGATCCGTCCTAGTTCTTCTGCATTTTCATCCCCCGTTCTACTTGTCAGAAAGGTCGACGGGACTTGGCGTTTCTGTATCGACTACCGTGGTCTCAACCTTGTCACCATCAAGGACAAGTTTCCAATTCCTGTTGTCGATGAACTTCTGGATGAACTCAAGGGCACCCGCGTTTTCACCAAACTGGATCTCCGGTCGGGTTACCACCAGGTTCGGATGGCCCCTGAGGATATCCACAAGACGGCCTTCCACACACATGAGGGCCTCTTTGAGTTTGTAGTGATGGCCTTTGGTTTGACAAATGCCCCAGCGATGTTCCAAGCACTCATGAATGACGTCCTCCGTCCCTACCTTCGTCGGTTTGTGCTTGTGTTCTTCAATGTTATCTTGATCTATAGCTTGTCCTGGTCGGATCGCCTACATCATGTCAAGCTCGTTTCGGAGGCTATGCGCACACATCAACTGTTTCTCAAGTGCTCCAAGTGTTCCTTTGGGGAGGAAACCATGGCTTATCTGGGACACGTCATCTCCGCTGCAGGAGTTGCCATGGACAGCGACAAGGTTCTTGCCGTGGTAGACTGGCCGGTTCCGTGCACCGTCCGCGCTGTGCGTGGTTTCTTAGGACTGGCAGGATACTACCGCAAGTTCATCCGGGATTTTGGCACCATTGCAGCTCCCCTCACGACACTCCTCAAGAAAGATGGATTTCTTTGGATGCCTACAGCGACTATTGCCTTTGAAGCCCTCAAGAAAGCTCTTACCACAGCCCCCGTGCTTCAGCTACCGGATTTTGCTGTTTCATTCATTGTGGAGTGTGATGCATCTGGATCTGGTTTTGGGGCAGTTCTGCATCAAGGTGGCGGCCCCATTGCCTATTTCCGCAAAACCATCGCTCTGCATCATGCTTCTCTTGCCGCTTATGAGCGGGAGCTCATTGGTCTAGTGCACGCCATGCGCCACTGGCGGCCCTATCTTTGGGGACGTGCGTTCGTCATCAAAACTGACCACTACAGCCTAAAGTTTTTGCTGGACCAACGACTCGCTAGCATTCCACAACATCATTGGGTGGGCAAACTGTTGGGGTTCAACTTCACGGTGGAATATAAACCGGGTCGCCAAAACATCTTCGCCGATGCTCTTTCTCTTCGTGATGCTCCTGCCGGCCAGGCACTCGCCATATCCGGTCCTTCTTTTGATCTGTTTGAATCTCTCTGTCAGGCTGCACACACGGACCCGGCGCTTGTCACTTTCCGGGAACAACTAGAATCTGGTGAGTTAGGACAGCCTTGGGCTCTCGTTGATGGTGTTGTTACCTTCCAACAGCGGGCTTATGTGCCACCCGCGTTGCCGCTGCTCGGGGAGGTCCTGGCTGCAGCCCATGATGCGGGCCATGAAGGTATATCCAGAAGTCACTTCATCGTCTTCGTCGGGATTTCCATCTGCCACAAGCAAGGGCAGCACTTCAGCAGTATATTCGTGCTTGTCAGGTTTGTCAACGCAACAAGACAGAGCAGCTTCATCCAGCCAGCTTATTGCAGCCCTTGACAGTGCCCTCTCGTGTCTGGGAAGACATCTCCATGGATTTCATTGAGGCACTTCCGAAGGTGGGCGGCAAAAGTGTGATGCTGACCGTTGTGGACCGTTTCTCCAAGTATGCGCATTTCATCCCCTTGGCGCATCTGTACACCACGGAGTCTGTTGCTAAAGCCTTGTTCTCCAACATTGTCCGACTTCATGGGTTTCCCACATCCATCGTTTCGGACAGGGATGTGGTTTTCACTTCGGGCTTTTGGAAGGCTCTGTTTGCCGCAGCGGGGACACGCTTGCACATGAGTTCGGCCTTCCATCCGCAGTCTGATGGGCAATCTGAGGCCGTCAATCGCGTCATCACCATGTACCTCCGTTGCATCACTGGGGATCGCCCATGTCAGTGGCTCCAATGGTTGCCTTGGGCGGAGTACTGCTACAACACTTCGTACCACTCAGCGTTGAAGGGCACGCCTTTCAGGGTGGTTTATGGACGGGATCCCCCCTCATTCCGGGACTATACGCCGGGCGAGATTCGCAATCAGGCCGTGGAACGGCAGATCATCGACCGCAATCAGTTCTTCACGACATCCGTGAATGTCTCCTTCAGGCAACACAACAGTACAAGCATTACTATGATGATAAGCATCGGGCCCTTTCTTTTGATGTTGGAGAGTGGGTTTGGCTCCGTCTTCAGCACCGGCCGGCGGCATTCCTTGTAGTAGGCGCCAAAAGGAAATTGGCTCCCAAATATTATGGGCCTTTCAAAGTCCTCGCTAAAATCGATACGGTTGCTTACCGTTTGGAGCTGCCCCCACGCGCCCGCATTCACAATGTTTTCCATGTCGGGGTCCTGAAGAAGTACCATGGCCCACCGCCGGAAGTTCCGCCGATGCTTCCACCTCTGTTTCAGGGTCGAGTACATCCAACCCCTGTCCAAGCATTGCGTGCTCGTATTGCCCGCGGTATCCAACAGGTGCTCATTCACTGGGAGGGCCAGCCGGCGTCTGCTGCTTCATGGGAGGATGTTACAACCTTCCACGAACGTTATCCAAGCTTCCAGCTTGAGGACGAGTTGTTTCAGAATGGAGGGGGAGATGTCATGTGGGGCCAGCCCTATAGGCGTAAGGGACCTGCACGGGCCGGCCCTGCACCTGCCTAAAGATATGTCCTAGTTTAATTACAGTCTTTTTAGATTAGGAGTCTGGGTATTAGTTGGAAAGGTTTAGTCCTGAAGAAGGTTACCCTGCCAACACCCAATTGTAATAGGAGTCTTAGTCTGGTCTTGTAATTAGGCTATATATAGCCAGCCCTTGGATCAATAAATGCAAGCAGAATATCCTACAACCTCTCCTCCCTTGCTCCTGCACCACGGTGCCCCTCCTCACCCCCTTCTCCAACCATAGGCAAGCGAGGGCCTCGCCCTCGTCCTCCTACCAACCACGACTACAACCTGCGCGGCAATCAGCCGGGCCGTGACAATTGCTATTGTTGTTGTTGGTGGTGGTGGTGCTGCTACTATTGTTATTGTTTTAATAATCGTAATCATAGGTGAAGGTAATATGCAATGAAATAAAGGTTTGTAAGAATGAGAACCTCCCTTTGTTGCTCTAACATGGGTGACCTGTTTGGCGAAGCCACACTTAAGTTGGGTAGTCAATTGACTACACAACTTTTGGCAAAAACTACATACATCAAGTAGAAATTATGCCGAAAAACATTACAAATGCATACATCTGACTACACAACATTCAATTGACCACACAATGATTGGATCCCTGGCACCGTTGTTAGGTCCCGTAAAACCTCTACCAGGTCCTTGAAGGTTACTCTCACCTTGCCATCGATATCATGCACCTTAAATATCATTGTTCCATGAAGCATCAAACCAAATCGATACCAGCAAATGAGTTATAATGATAACCAATGATTCGATAATCAACATATACTCGTTTTGAAAATAAGAAGGAAATAAATACAAACATGGTTAAGCATTGCACTCAACCTTTTGCTGAAGGTAGAGTGGAAGGAAACACCATCCTTAAAGTTCAATCCATCAACATCTGCATGAAACAGCAGAAATGGAAGCTCAAAGGTAGACCCATATCGCTTGACACTTGCTGAATCTCCAAAGAGTCAAACATAGAACAAGGAGAAGAAAACCAACATAGCCAGTTTTTTTTTGTGTGCAACTGCATGAGATATGGCATATGATGATATGAGACACTAAGTTTTACAGAAGAAGAAAACGAGCTGCCAATCATCTATGATATATATATATTTTTGGCAAAATAATTATATAAGTCACTGAACTTTGATGGTCTACTTTTTTTTGCGAATACGCAAAAGTGCGTATCATTTCATTGATAGGAAGGAGAGTACAGGGGGGGATTACAGCTCGAGCCTTGTATGCTAGAGGCAAGGCATGGAGCCGCAGAGCATTGGTGATGGGGTGCTCGGCCCATTACACGAGAGGTCCTATGCTATCAAAGCGCCAAGACCACGCGCACCTGCCCGAGCCCAGGCGCGGGCTTCTTCCTGGATCGATGAGAAGAGTCGCGAGGGGGAGTGGTTCTCACCGTCGAAGACGCAGCTGTTGCGGTAGCGCCAAATTGACCATGCCGTGAGCACCGCCAGCGTGGCTAGGCCCTTGTGGTGGCCGGTAGGGGATCTCCTAATTGTGGCCGAGCACCATGGAAGAAAGGCTTCATTGCCAGAAGGGGGGAGAAGTAGCACGGGCCCAAGCAAGAACGTCGTGCCAAATTTGTCGGGAGAAGGGGCAGCCAATGATGATGTGCTGCATGGTCTCCTTGGCCTGGTCACACAGGGCACAACGATCATTGTGCGGCAGGCCATGTCAAGCAAGTCTAGCAGACGTCCAGCACCGGTCAAGGTCCACGAGCCAAGTGAACATCTTGACGCGAAGGGGAGCCCAACATCTCCAGGTGAGGCGCTAGAATGGTGCAGAAGTGGATCCGGAGTAGAGTGCTCGATAGCAGGATTTGGACGAGTACTTGGCGTTGGCAGTCCATCGCCAGAGGAGGCGGTCCGGGCGGGTGGAGAGGGTGGTGTACTGGAGCAATCTCCAGAAGCGGACGTAATCGGTCAGGGCGGTGGGGTTGAGTGCGCCGCGTAGATCAGCGATCCAGCGACGGTCCTGGAGGGCGTCGGCAACAGTGCGCTTCCGCAGGCGCCGTGGAACCAGGGGGAGCAGAGACGGAGCTAGATCCGAGATGGTGTGACCGTTGAGCCAGTGGTCAGTCCAAAAAAGGCATGTTCGGCCGTCACCTACGACCCAGGATGTGGAGGCCCTGAACATGGCAGAGACATCGTGGTCGCTCGGGAGGTGGAGATGCGCCCAAGGCTTGGAGGGATCCGTGCGCTGTAACCAAAGCCACCGGACTCGAGGGCGATGCCCTGGCGGTGGAGGTCCTGAATGCCAAGTCCGCCGAGTTCGAGAGGGCGGCAAACACGTTGCCAGTTGACGGGACCATGGCCGTTGCGGGTTTCCTTTCTGCCGTACCACAGGAACTCGCGGATGGTGCGGTTGATCTGCTTGAGAATCGGCAGGAAGATGGCGATGGCCACCATAATGTGTGAAGAGATCGCGCAAAGGAGATGACGAACCAAAGTGAGGCATTCGCCGCGGGGGAGAAGGGCAGCACACCAGGTGGACAACTTCCTCGCGAGCCTCTCAACGATAGGTTGTAGAGAGCATGCCGAGGGTTTCTGAACCGACAATGGGATGCCCAAGTAGGTGATAGGAAAGTCGAGGACAACACAGGCGAGTTCGGTGTTGATGCACGCGAGCTCCGATTCACCGCAGCGGATGGGCGTAGCCGAGCATTTAGCGAAGTTGGTGTGGAGCCCGGAAGCCACACCAAAGACGCGCAGCAGCTCACGGATGACTCGCAAGTCGTGGCTGGAAGCTTCAATTTAACAACGTCATTATCGACGTCTTTCTTCTTTTGCATATCACATAAATCAACGAAGCTATTTAGATGAGTAGCGGCATCTTCACTAGGAAGGCCGGCGAATTGATCTTTCATAACAAGATTCAACAAAGCAGTATTGATTTCACAAGATTCAGTATTGGCAAGTGGAGCAATCAGAGTGCTAAGGAAATCATTATTATTGGTATTGGTGAAGTCTCACAATTTGGTAGTATCTTGAGCCATCGCAACAAACAAGCAATCCAACACACGAGCAAACAAAAGGCAAGCGAGGAAAAGGCAAACGGAAAAGGAGAAGGAGAAGGAGAAGGATAAGGGGATTGGGAAAGAGAGGGCGAATAAAACGGCAAGGGTGAAATGGGGGAGAGGAAAACGAGAGGCAAATGGCAACTAATGTAATGCAAGAGATAGGGATTGTGATGGGTACTTGGTATGTTGACTTTTGTGCAGACTCCCCGGCAACGGCGCCAGAAATTCTTCTTTCTACCTCTTGAGCACTGCATTGGATTTCCTCGAAGAGGAGAGGATGATGCATTAAAGTAGTGTAAGTATTTCCCTCAGTTTTTGAGAACCAAGGTATCAATCCAGTAGGAGGCTACACGCAAGTCCCTCGTACCTACACAAAAACAATAGCTCAACGCAACCAACGTGATTAGGGGTTGTCAATCCCTTCACGGTCACTTACGAGAGTGAGATCTGATAGAGATGATAGATAATATTTTTGGTATTTTTGATATAGAGATGCAAAGTGAAAAGTAAAAGGCAAAGTAAAAAAGCAAAGCAAAAATAAAGTGATGGAGATTGATATGATGAGAATAGACCCGGGGGCCATAGGCTTCACTAGTGGCTTCTCTCAAGAGCATAAGTATTCTACGGTGGGTGAAAAAATTACTGTTGAGCAATTGACAGAATTGAGCATAGTTATGAGAATATCTAGGTATGATCATGTATATAGGCATCATGTCCGAGACAAGTAGACCGACTCCTGCCTGCATCTACTACTATTACTCCAATCATCGACCGCTATCCAGCATGCATCTAGAGTATTAAGTTAAAAACAGAGTAACGCCTTAAGCAAGATGACATGATGTAGAGGGATAGATTCATGCAATATGATATAAACCCCATCTTGTTATCGTCGATGGCAACAGTACAATACGTGTCTTGCTGCCCCTTCTGTCACAGGGAAAGGACACCGCAAGATTGAACCCAAAGCTAAGCCCTCTCCCCCTTGCTTCCGGTGGCGCCAGAGCGCTGCCGGGGCCATCATCATCACCGCCATCTTCACCAACAACTTCACCGCCATCATCACCAACTCTTCCCCCCTCTATGCAGTGGTGTAACCTCTCTCTTACCCGTTGTAATCTCTACTTAAACATGGTGCTCAACGTTATATATTATTTCCCAATGATGTATGGCTATCCTATGATGTTTGAGTAGATCTGTTTTGTCCTAATGGCTATTTGATGATCGTGATTGGTTTGAGTTGTATTGAGAAAAGAAGATTACATCGAATAGATCTCCACAAGAGAGGGGGAGAACATTGTATTGAGATCCAAAAATAGAGAAGAAGCCATCTAGCTAATAACTATGGACCCGAAGGTCTGAGGTAAACTACTCACACTTCATCGGAGAGGCTATGATGATGTAGAAGCCCTCCGTGATGACGGCCCTCTCCGGCGGAGCTCCGGAACATGCCCCAAGATGGGATCTCGTGGATACAGAAAGTTGCGGCGGTGGAATTAGGTTTTTGGCTCCTGTTCTGATCGTTTGGGGGTACATAGGTATTTATAGGAGGAAGGAGTACGTCGGTGGAGCTCCGAGGGGCCCACGAGGCAGGGGGTGCGCCCTAGGGGGGGGGGCGTCCCCCACCCTCTTGACCGCCTCTTGGACTCCTTGGAGTAGGGTCCAAGTCTCCTGGATCACGTTCGGCGAGAAAATCACATCCCCAAATGTTTCATTCCGTTTGGACTCCGTTTGATATTCTGTTTCTCCGAAATACTGAAATAGGCAAAAAACAGCAATTCTAGGCTGGGCCTTCGGTTAATAGGTTAGTCCCAAAAATAATATAAAAGTGGAAAATAAAGCCAAATATAGTCCAAAACAGTAGATAATATAGCATGGAGCATTCAAAAATTATAGATACGTTGGAGACATATCAGACATCCCCAAGCTTAATTCCTACTCGTCCTCGAGTAGGTAAATGATAAAAAGAGAATTTTTTATGCGGAGTTCTACTTGGCATAATTTCAATGTAAATCTTCTTAATTGTGGTATGAATATTCAGATTCGAAAGATTCAAGACAAAAGTTTATATTGACATAAAAATAATAACACTTCAAGCATACTAACAAAGCAATTATGTCTTCTCAAAATAACATGGCCAAAGAAAGTTATCCCTACAAAATCATATAGTCTGGCTATGCTCTATCTTCACCACATAAAGTATTTAAATCATGCACAACCCCGATGACAAGCCAAGCAATTGTTTCATACTTTTGACATTTTCAAACTTTTTCAATCTTCACGCAATACATGAGCGTGAGCCATGGACATAGCACTGTATGTGGAATAGAATGGTGGTTGTGGAGAAGACAAAAAGAGGGGAAGATAGTCTCACATCAACTAGGCGTATCAACGGGCCATGGAGATGCCCATCAATAGATATCAATGTGAGTGAGTAGGGATTTCCATGCAACGGATGCACTAGAGCTATAAGTATATGAAAGCTCAACAAAAGAAACTAAGTGGGTGTGCATCCAACTCGCTTGCTCACGAAGACCAAGGGCAATTTGAGGAAGCCCATCATTGGAATATACCAGCCAAGTTCTATAATGAAAAATTCCCACTAGTATATGAAAGTGACAAAATGAGAGACTCTCTGTCATGAAGATCATGGTGCTACTTTGAAGCACAGGTGTGGTAAAAGGATAGTAACATTGTCCCTTCTCTCTTTTTCTCTCATTTTTTTATTTGGGCCTTTTCTCTTTTTTATGGCCTCTTTTTTTCTCTTTTTTTTTTTTTTCGTCCGGAGTCTCATCCCGACTTGTGGGGGAATCATAGTCTCCATCATCCTTTCCTCACTTGGGACAATGCTCTAAAAATGATGATCTTCACACTTTTATTTTTCTTACAACTCAATACTTAGAACAAAATATGACTCTATATGAATGCCTCCGGCGGTGTACCGGGATATGCTATGAATCAAGAGTGACATGTATGAAAGAATTATGAATGGTGGCTTTGCCACAAATACGATGTCAACTACATGATCATGCTAGCAATATGACAATGATGGAGTGTGTCATAATAGATGGAACGGTGGAAAGTTGCATGGAAATATATCTCGGAATGGCTATGGAAATGCCATGATAGGTAGGTATGGTGGCTGTTTTGAGGAAAGTATATGGTGGGTGAATGATACTGGCGAAAAGTGCACGGTATTTAGAGAGGCTAGCAATGGTGAAAGGATGGGAAAAGTGCGTATAATCCATGGACTCAACATTAGTCATAAAGAACTCATATACTTATTGCAAAAATCTAGAAGTTATCAAAGCAAAGTATTACGTGCATGCTCCTAGGGGGATAGATTGGTAGGAAAAGACCATCGCTCATCCCCGACCGCCACTCATAAGGAAGACAATCAATAAATAAATCATGCTCCGACTTCATCACATCACGGTTCACCATACGTACATGCTACGGGAATCACAAACTCTAACACAAGTATTTCTCAAATTCACAACTACTCAACTAGCATGACTCTAATATCACCATCTTCATATCTCAAAACAATTATCAAGCACCAATCTTTTCTTAGTATTCAACGCACTCAAAAGAAAGTTTCACAAATCTTGAATACCAAGCATATTATTATTAAGCAAATTACCATGCTATTAAAGACTCTCAAAATAATCTAAGTGAAGCATGAGAGATCAATAGTTTCTTTAAAACAAGTCCAGCACCGTGCTCTAAAAGATCTAAGTGAAGCACATAGAGCAAAATTATAACGCTCAAAAGATATAAGTGAAGCACATAGAGCAAAACTACATAGCTCAAAAGACATAAGTGAAGCACATAGAGTATTCTATCAAATTCCAATTCATGTATGGCTCTCTCAAAAGGTGTTTACAGCAAGGATTATTGTGGCACACTAACAAACAAAGACACAAATAATACAAGACGCTCCAAGCAAAACACATATCATGTGGTGAATAAAAATATAGCTCCAAGTAAAATTACCGATGGAAGTAGACGAAAGAGGGGATGCCTTCCGGGGCATCCCCAAGCTTTGACTTTTTGGTGTCCTTGGATTATCTTGGGGGTGGCATGGGCATCCTCAAGCTTAGGCTCTTGCCACTCCCTGTTCCATAATCCATCAAAAGAATTTACCCAAAACTTGAAAACTTCACAACACAAAACTCAACAGAAATCTCGTGAGCTCCGTTAGGGAAAGAAAACAAAAGACCGCTTTAAGGTACTGTAATGAACTCATTATTTATTTATATTGGTGTTAAACCTAATGTATTCCAACTTCTCTATGGATTATAAACTATTTTACTAGCCATAGATTCATCAAAATAAGCAAACAACACACGAAAAACAGAATCTGTCAAAAACAGAACAGTCTGTAGTAATCTGTAACTAACGCAAACTTCTAGAACTCCAAAAATTCAGGAAAAATAGGAATACCTAGGAAATTTCTTTATTGATCATCAGCAATTGGAATCAGTATTTTATCACGTTCTGGTGAATTTTAATAATTCGGGAACTGAACGCAAAGTTTCTGGAAATTACAGCAAGATCAAATAACTATCATCCAAGAAGTTTCTATAGGTTTAACTTGGCACAAACACTAATTAAAACACAAAACCACATCCAAACAGAAGGTAGATGGATTATTTATTCCTAAACAGAAACAAAAACAGAAACAAAACTAAAAATAAAATTGGGTTGCCTCCCAACAAGCGCTATCGTTTAACGCCCCTAGCTAGGCATAAAAGCGAGGATAGATCTAGGTATTGCCATCTTTGGTAGGCAATCCATAAGTGGCTCTCATGATAGTTTCATATGGCAATTTTATTTTCTTTCTAGGGAAGTGTTCCATGCCCTTTTTTAATGGAAATTTAAATCTAATATTCCCTTCCTTCATATCAATAAGCGCACCAATCGTTGTAAGGAAAGGTGTACCAAGAATAATAGGGCAAGAAGGATTGCAATCTATATCAAGAATGATAAAATCTACGGGCAAATTATTCCTATTTGCAACAATAAGAACATCATTAATTCTTCCCATAGGTTTCTTAATAGTGTAATCCGTAATAGAGCAATCATCAAAATCACGGAAATCTAGCAAATCACACAAAGTTTTGGGGATAGTGGAGACACTAGCACCCAAATCACACAAAGCATAAAGCTCATGATCTTTAATTTTAATTTTAATAGTTGGTTCCCACTCATCATAGAGTTTTCTAGGGATAGAAACTTTCAACTCAAGTTTTTCTTCATAAGATTGCATCGAAGCATCAACAATATGTTCGGTAAAGGCTTTATTTTGACTATAAGCATGAGGAGAATTTAGCACGGATTGCAACAAGGAAATACAATCAATTAAAGAGCAACTTTCATAATTAAATTCCTTGAAATCCAATATAGTGGGTTTAGCAACATCTAGGGTTTTATTTCTTTCAATCCCACTTTTATCAATTTCATCATCAAGATCTAAATACTCCGAATTTTTGGAACGCCTTCTAGGTAAAGGAAGATCATATTCAGTTTCATCAAGATTCATATTCTAAAACAAAGATTTAATGGGAGACACATCAATAACTTTTAGATCTTCATCTTGATTTTCATAGGAATTGGAAGAACACGCTTTAATAAAAGCATCTTTCGTAGGACGCATCCTAGCGGTTCTTTCCTTGCACTCATCAATGGAAATTATCATGGCTTTGAGAGACTCATTGATATCATGCTTAGGAGGAATAGATCTAATATTTAAAGAATCAACCTCAAGAGAAATTCTATCAACGTTCCTAGCCAAATCATCAACTTTAAGCAATTTCTCTTCAAGCAATTTCTCTTCAAGCAAAGCATTAAAATTCTTTTGTGAATTCATAAACTCTTTAAATCTACTCTCAAATTCAGAGGGCATCTTATTAAAATTTCCATCAGAGTTGTTGTAGGAATTTCCATAATTATTAGAAGGATTACTAGGATAAGGCCTAGGATTAAAATTCCCTCTATACGCGTTGTTACCAAAATTATTCCTACCAACAAATTCACATCCATAGATTCATTATTATTCTCAATCAAAGTAGACAAAGGCATATCATTAGGATCAGAAGAAACACTCTTAGTAGAAAATAATTTCATAAGTTCATCCATATTTCCACTCAAAACATTGATTTCTTCTATCACATGCACTTTTTTATTAGTAGATCTTTCAGTATGCCATTGAGAATAATTAACCATAATATTATCTAGGAGTTTAGTAGCATATCCTAAAGTAATTTCCATAAAAGTGCCTCTCTTGGCCGAATCTAAAAGATTTCTAGAAGCAAAATTCAATCCGGCATAAACTTTTTGTATAATCATCCACAAGTTCAAACCATGAGTAGGGCAATTACGTATCATTAATTTCATTCTCTCCCAAGCTTGTGCAACATGTTCATGATCAAGTTGCTTAAAATTCATAATGTCGTTTCTAAGAGAGATGATCTTAGCGGGAGGAAAATACTTAGAGATAAAAGCATCTTTGCACTTGTTCCAAGAATCAATACTATTTTTAGGCAAAGACGAAAACCAAGCTTTAGGACGATCTCTAAGCGAAAAAGGAAATAGCTTCAATTTAACAACGTCATTATCGACGTCTTTCTTCTTTTTCATATCACATAAATCAACGAAGCTATTTAGATGAGTAGCGGCATCTTCACTAGGAAGGCCGGCGAATTGATCTTTCATAACAAGATTCAACAAAGCAGTATTGATTTCACAAGATTCAGTATTGGCAAGAGGAGCAATCAGAGTGCTAAGGAAATCATTATTATTGGTATTGGTGAAGTCACACAATTTGGTAGTATCTTGAGCCATCGCAACAAACAAGCAATCCAACACACGAGCAAACAAAAGGCAAGCGAGGAAAAGGCAAACGGAAAAGGAGAAGGAGAAGGAGAAGGAGAAGGAGATTGGGAAAGAGAGGGCGAATAAAATGGCAAGGGTGAAGTGGGGGAGAGGAAAATGAGAGGCAAATGGCAACTAATGTAATGTGAGAGATAGGGATTGTGATGGGTACTTGGTATATATGTTGACTTTTGTGCAGACTCCCCGGCAACGGCGCCAGAAATTCTTCTTGCTACCTCTTGAGCACTGCGTTGGATTTCCCCGAAGAGGAGAGGATGATGCAGCAAAGTAGCGTAAGTATTTCCCTCAGTTTTTGAGAACCAAGGTATCAATCCAGTAGGAGGCCACACGCAAGTCCCTCGTACCTACACAAAAACAATAGCTCAACGCAACCAACGCGATTAGGGGTTGTCAATCCCTTCACGGTCACTTACGAGAGTGAGATCTGATAGAGATGATAGATAATATTTTTGGTATTTTTGATATAGAGATGCAAAGTGAAAAGTAAAAGGCAAAGTAGAAAAGCAAAGCAAAAATAACGTGATGGAGATTGATATGAGAGAATAGACCCGGGGGCCATAGGTTTCACTAGTGGCTTCTCTCAAGAGCATAAGTATTCTAAGGTGGGTGAACAAATTACTGTTGAGCAATTGACAGAATTGAACATAGTTATGAGAATATCTAGGTGATCATGTATATAGGCATCACGTCCGAGACAAGTAGACCGACTCCTGCCTGCATCTACTACTATTACTCCACTCATCGACCGCTATCCAGCATGCATCTAGAGTATTAAGTTAAAAACAGAGTAACGCCTTAAGCAAGATGACATGATGCAGAGGGATAGATTCATGCAATATGATATAAACCCCATCTTGTTATCCTCGATGGCAATAATACAATACATGCCTTGCTGCCCCTTCTGTCACTGGGAAAGGACACCGCAAGATTGAACCCAAAGCTAAGCACTTCTCCCATGGCAAGAAAAACCAATCTAGTAGGCCAAACCAAACTGATAATTTGAAGAGACTTGCAAAGATAACCAATCATGCATAAAAGAATTCAGAGAAGATTTAAATATTATTCATAGATAGACTTGATCATAAGCCCACAATTCATCGATCTCAACAAGCACACCGCAAAAAGAAGATTACATCGAATAGATCTCCACAAGAGAGGGGGAGAACATTGTATTGAGATCCAATAAGAGAGAAGAAGCCATCTAGCTAATAACTATGGACCCGAAGGTCTGAGGTAAACTACTCACACTTCATCGGAGAGGCTATGATGATGTAGAAGCTCTCCGTGATGACGGCCCTCTCCGGCGGAGCTCCGGAACAGGCCCCAAGATGGGATCTCGTGGATATAGAAAGTTGCGGCGGTGGAATTAGGTTTTTGGCTCCTGTTCTGATCGTTTCGGGGTACGTAGGTATATATAGGAGGAAGGAGTGCGTCGGTGGAGCTCCTAGGGGCCCACAAGGCAGGGTGCGCGCCCTAGGGGGGGGGGCGCCCCCACCCTCATGACCGCCCCTTGGACTCCTTGGAGTAGGGTCCAAGTCTCCTGGATCACGTTCGGCGAGAAAATCACGTTCCCGAAGGTTTCATTCCGTTTGGACTCCGTTTGATATTCTATTTCTCCGAAATACTGAAATAGGCAAAAAACAGCAATTCTGGGTTGGGCCTCCGGTTAATAGATTAGTCCCAAAAATAATATAAAAGTGGAAAATAAGGCCCATTATAGTCCAAAACAGTAGATAATATAGCATGGAGCAATCAAAAATTATAGATACTTTGGAGACATATCACCCGTTCATGGAGTAAAACTTGTCAAAAACTGCGCAAATGTCGGCCTTGACGATGTCCGAGCATGCCACAAGAAATTCAGAAGTGAAGCCGTCAGGACGCGAAGCCTTGCCGCAGGGAAGCGCGCGAGCAGCTCGTAGGATCTCCTCCTCGGAGAAAGGAAGCTCGAGGTCAGTGAGGTCGAATGATCTGTCGTCGAACTGATCAAGATCAAGGGCGAAATCGCGTGACGAGGAGGAACCGAAGAGCGAGGAGAAATAATCGAAGGCGGCCTCGGCCATGCCCTGCTCATCATGAACTGTTGTGTCGTTGACCCGAAGGGAGTGGATGACGTTCTTTTGGCGCCGGTGAGCAGCATGGATTTTGAAGAATGCTGTGTTCGTCTCGCCCTCCTTGAGCCAGGAGAAGCGCACGCGCTCGCGAGCAATGGATCTCTCGAGCGAAGCAAGCCCGAGGTAGGTGCGCTTGAGGTTGCTACGGAGCCAGGTTTCGGACTGGGATAGAGGGCCGTAGTCCTGCGCCGCATCGAGCCGGGCCGTGAGTTCTCTGGCTATCATGAGCTGCAGAGCGACGTGGCCGGTAGTGCGCGCGCCCCAGCTCTGGAGGTGGCGCACGGTTAGCTTCAGGCAGAGGTAGACGCGCCGGAAGGGGTCAGGGTCGTCGACGCCGGCCCATGCATCCGCCACAGCGGCGTGAAAGCCGTCAAGCTTGATCCAGAAACGTTCGAAGTGGAACCGTTTTGGGCCAGCGTGTTGCGGCGAGCAGTCCAAGAAGAGGGGGCTGTGTTCGGAGACGGTAGTGGCACGGCACCGGAGAAGGCAGTGCGGCTGCGAAGTATCCCAGTCTAAGGTGCAGAGAAACTGATCATTACGCACGAGGGTGGGGGAGTCGCGCTCGTTCGACCAAGTGTAGCGACGGCCATGCATGTACATGTCACGAAGCTCCATGTCGGCGATGAAGCATCGGAAGCGGCTCGAGGTGCGCCTATTGATGCGCCCGTTGCTCTTGTCCTTAGAGGAGGAGACAAGGTTGGAATCGCCCCCTAGGAGCCAGGGGCTAGCACAAGTGTCGCGAGTTTCCTGGAGGTCTTGCAGGAAAAGGATCTTCTCATCATCCTCCTGTGGCCCGTAGACGACGGAGATCCACCAAGGATGCGCACCGGATGTGGTCGAAACGAGGACAGTGATGTGGTGTTGACCGATGTAGGGGCTAGAGATGGAGACTTCACTGCGATTCCACGCTAGGAGAATGCCACCGCGCGTGCCAATCGCAGGGAGGACGAAGAAGTCCTCAAAGCAGGGACCAAGGGTCTCGATGACAATCGGCAACGAGAAAGAATCCAACTTGGTTTCTTGGAGGCACACAATGTTGGGAGAGACCGACGCGATGACGGAGCGGACCGCGGTACGTTTGTGAAGGAAATATGCCCTAGAGGCAATAATAAAGTTATTATTTATTTCCTTATATCATGATAAATGTTTATTATTCATGCTAGAATTGTATTAACTGGAAACATAATACATGTGTGAATACATAGACAAACAGAGTGTCACTAGTATGCCTCTACTTGACTAACTCGTTAATCAAAGATGGTTATGTTTCCTAACCATAGACATGAGTTGTCATTTGATTAAACGTGATCACATCATTAGGAGAATGATGTGATTGACATGACCCATTCCGTTAGCTTAGCACACGATCGTTTAGTATGTTGCTATTGCTTTCTTCATGACTTATACATGTTCCTATGACTATGAGATTATGCAACTCCTATTTACCGGAGGAACACTTTGTGTGCTACCAAACGTCACGACATAACTGGGTGATTATAAAGGTGCTCTACAGGTGTCTCCGAAGGTACATGTTGGGTTGGCGTATTTCGAGATTAGGATTTGTCACTCCGATTGTCGGAGAGGTATCTCTGGGCCCTCTTGGTAATGTACATCACTTAAGCCTTGCAAGCATTGCAACTAATGAGTTAGTTCCGGGATGATGTATTATGGAACGAGTAAAGAGACTTGCCGGTAACGAGATTGAACTAGGTATTGAGATACCGATGATCGAATCTCGGGCAAGTAACATACCGATGACAAAGGGAACAACGTATGTTGTTATGCGGTCTGACCGATAAAGATCTTCGTAGAATATGTGGGAGCCAATATGAGCATCCAGGTTCCACTGTTGGTTATTGACCGGAGACGTGTCTCGGTCATGTCTACATAGTTCTCGAACCCGTAGGGTCCGCACGCTTAATGTTACGATGACAGTTATATTATGAGTTTATAAGTTTTGATGTACCGAAGGTTGTTCTGAGTCCCGGATGTGATCACAAACATGACGAGGAGTCTCAAAATGGTCGAGACATGAAGATTGATATATTGGAAGCCTATGTTTGGATATCGGAAGTGTTCCAGGTGAAATCGGGATTTTACCAGAGTACTGGTAGGTTACCGGAACCACCCGGGAACTTAATGGGCCTTTGTGGGCCTTGGTGGAAGAGAGGAGAGGCGGCCAGGGTAGGGCCGCACGCCCCTCCCCCTAGTCTGAATAGGACAAGGAGAGGGGGGCGATGCCCCCCCTTTCCTTCCTCCCCTCCACCTCTTCCCCCTTTCTCTCCTAGTCCAACATGGAAAAGGGGGCAGTCCTACTCCCGGTAGGAGTAGGACTCCTCCTGGCGCGCCTCTCCCCTAGGCCAGCCGCACCCCCCCCTTGCTCCTTTATATACGGGGGCAGGGGGCACCCCAGAGACACAACAATTGATCTGTTTGATCTCTTAGTCGTGTGCGGTGCCCCCCTCCACCATAGTCCACCTCGATAATACTGTAGCGGTGCTTAGGTGAAGCCCTGTGTCGGTAGAACATCAACATCGTCACCACGCCGTCGTGCTGACGAAACTCTCCCTCAACACTCGGCTGGATCAGAGTTCGAGGGACGTCATCGGGATGAACGTGTGCTGAACTCGGAGGTGCCGTACGTTCGGTACTTGATCGGTCGGATCATGAAGACGTACGACTACATCAACCGCGTTGTGCTAACGCTTCCGCTTTCGGTCTACTAGGGTACGTGGACAACACTCTCCCCTCTCGTTGCTATGCATCACCATGATCTTGCGTGTGCGTAGGAATTTTTTTGAAATTACTACGTTACCCAACAGTGGCATCTGAGCCTAGTTTTATGCGTTGATGTTATATGCACGAGTAGAACACAAGTGAGTTGTGGGCGATATAAGTCATGCTGCTTACTGATACGTCCATTTTGCATCATGCTTTTATATCGATATTTATTGCATTATGGGCTGTTACTTCACATTATGTCACAATATTTATGGCTATTCTCTCTTATTTTACAAGGTTTACATAAGGAGGGAGAATGCCGGCAACTGGAATTCTGGGCTGGAAAAGGAGCAAATATTAGAGACCTATTTTGCACAACTCCAAAAGTCCTGAAACTCCACGGAATGTCTTACAATAAATAATAAAAGATCCTCGCCAAAGATGAAGGCCAGGGGGCTCACACCCTGTCCACGAGGGGGGGGGGCCCCCCCCCCCCCCCAGGGCGCGCCCCCTACCTCGTGGGCCCCCTATGGCTCTCCAATGAGCATCTTCTGCTATATGAAGTCTTTCGTCGATAAAAAAACCAGAAGTAACCTTTCGGCATGAAACTCCGCCGCCACGAGGCGGAACCTTGGCGGAACCAATCTAGGGCTCCGGCAGAGCTGTTCTGTCGGGGACCCTTCCCTCCGGGAGGGGGAAATCATCGCCATCATCATCACCAACGCTCCTCTCATCGGGAGAGGGAAATCTCCATCAACATCTTCACCAGCACCATCTCATCTCCAAACCCTAGTTCATCTCTTGTATCCAATTCTTGTCTCCAAGTCCGGGATTGGTGCTTGTAGGTTGCTAGTAGTGTTGATTACTCGTTGTAGTTGATGCTAGTTGTTTTATTTGGTGGAAGATCATATGTTCAGATCCTATATGCATATTATTACCCCTCTGATTATGAACATGAATATGCTTTGTGAGTAGTTACGTTTGTTCCTGAGGACACAGGAGAAGTCTTGCTATTAGTAGTCATGTGAATTTAGTATTCGTTCGATATTCTGATGAGATGTATGTTGTCTAGCCTCTAGTGGTGTTATGTGAACGTCGACTACATAACACTTCACCATTATTTGGGCCTAGAGGAAGGCATTGGGAAGTAATAAGTAGATGATGGGTTGCTAGAGTGATAGAAGCATAAACCCTAGTTTATGCGTTGCTTCGTAAGGGGCTGATTTGGATCCATATGTTTCATGCTATGGTTAGGTTTACCTTAATACTTTTGTTGTAGTTGTGGATGCTTGCAATAGAGGTTAATCATAAGTGGGATGCTTGTTCAAGTAAGAACAACACCCAAGCACCGGTCCACCCACATATCAAATTATCAAAGTACCGAACACGAATCATATGAACATGATGAAAACTAGCTTGACGATATTCCCATGTGTCCTCAGGAGCACTTTTCCTATTATAAGATTTTGTCCAGGCTTGTCCTTTGCTACAAAAAGGATTGGGCCACCTTGATGCACTTTATTTACTTTTGTTACTTGTTGCTCGTTGCAATTTATCTTATCACAAAACTATCTGTTATCACTTATTTCAGTACTTGCAGAGAATACCTTGCTGAAAACCGCTTGTCATTTCCTTCTGCTCCTCGTTGGGTTCGACACTCTTACTTATCGAAAGGACTATGATAGATCCCCTATACTTGTGGGTCATCAAGACTCTTTTCTGGCGTCGTTGTCGGGGAGTGAAGCGCCTTTGGTAGGTGTAATTCAGTAAGGAAAAATTTATATAGTGTGCTAAAATTTACTGTCACTTGTTACTATGGAAAGTAATCCTCTGAGGGGCTTGTTCGGGGTATCTTCACCCCGTCCAGTAGAGCAAAGAGTTGCTCCTCAACCTACTGAACCTATTGAAAATGAAACTCCTTTTGAATTTCCTTCGGGTATGATAGAAAAACTGCTAGCTAATCCATGACAAATTTATGACAGAATCAAGATAGTCATACATGTGCTGTCGTAGAAGTGTTCCATGACATTACCAAAATTATCATCACGGAAGTGTCCACTTCCATGACGATAAATCACGCGTCACAGAAGTGCTTTCGTCAAGGGGGACCGACATGTGGCATCCACCGTAACGGAACGCCGTTAAGCTATCGGGTCGGGTTTTGGATCCGATAACCCGTTAACAGCCCCGACCAATGGGAAATTTCCACGTGTAAAATTCTTATTGGCCGGATGAAACACGTGTCAGCTCGTCAGTGGGTCAGATAGGCGCCTATGATACGTCGACACGTGGCACGGCCCAACAGAGGCCCATTCCTGTGAAAAGGCCGGCCCGTTTGACTTGGTCAAAATGTGGCGGGCCGGCCCATGGAAAGCCTGTTAACGGCCTGTTCGCATATAGCCCATTTACAGCCCGCTAACCCAAGGCCCATTACGCCCTATCCGAATTAGGCCCAGTAGCGTCACCTGGGCCATCCAATATGATTCCAGCCCGTTTTCACTTCTGGCCCATGTATGGCCCATGACGTTTTTTGGCCCATATGAGGCCCTATGTAACTCTTGGCCTATTGACGGCCCGTGGTGATACTGGCCCGTCATGAACAGTGTATCTTTACACCCATTAACGGCCCGTGGTGAAACTGGCCCGTAATGAACAGTGTATCACTTTATACCCATTAACGGCCCGTTATTCCGTTGGGCCGTCTCCAGCCCATGTTATCTTTCGGCCTTCTCAGAGCCCATTTATTCTTGGGCTCATTTCCAGCATTCGTTTACTTACGGCCCGTTACTGTCATTTTCTGCTTGTGGGCCAAATTCAGCCCGTGATTACAGTCGGCCCGTTTGTGGTATGTTAATACGTTGGGCCGTTTTCATAACGTCATCAAATACGGCCTATTAATGATGGCCCGTTATGGTCGGCCCATGAAAGGATGATTCCAACTCTAGCCCGTTTACGGCCAGAATGCGGTCTGTTTGGCCCATGTTTGGCCAATCGATCATATGGCCCGTAGAAGGCCCATTGATGATACGACCCGTAGAAGGCCCATTGTTTCTACGGCCCGTAGAAGGCCCACTGCTTCTACGGCCCGTAGAAGGCCCACCGCTTCTACGGCCCGTAGAAGGCCCACCGCTTCTACGGCCGTAAAAGGCCCAAAGTTTCTACGGCCCGTAGGAGGCCCAGTGTCACTACAGTAAATATTAGCCCATGGTTATTGTGGCCTAGTTTTAAAAAATAGGTTACTGCAGCCACTAGCAAACTGCAGAAAAAGAACTGCACTGACTACAAGGAAACAAATAAACAAGACAACAAGGAAATAAATAAGCAAGCAACTTACACTAGGCTATCACGGCTATTATACATATTACATCCACTGGGCATCAAAGTTCGCCACCAGTGCAAATATAGGGAACACAGCAGCATATAAACGCCGCAGCAAAACAAGTCCAGAACTGAAACCACTTCAGAAGAGCTCAAGAAACAATATCACGGGTACCCATAATGCTGGCAAGATGCTTAGCAAGCTTATTAACTTTCTCTTTTTTGGCGCTTAAGTCCTCCAGCGCTTGCTGTTGCACCAGAAAGTATGCAACTGAATTCTGCAGGGACTTCCTCAGTCCTTCGGCTTCCTGTCGCATAACATCTGATCGATGTCTTTCAACTTGAAGTTGAGACTCAAGAAGCCAAACTGATTCAGGCAATGAGTTCGAAGAGCTGGTGCCAGTAGTGGTAGCCAGTAACTCGAACACTACATCAAGACAGGACTTTGGGGTTGTCTCAGTGTCTTCAATATAGTTTTTATCAGCTTTCTTGGAGACCAACAGGGATGTCTCACTATCTTGAACCTTATCTGCATTACTTCCTTTACCATTGCATAACAGGGTACTTTTCTCCAATATTTTATCCGTGTTCTAAAAGAGAAACAAACAAACACATCTCAGGTTTACAATGTAGTATATGAAACTCATTTTGGTAAACCAGTTCAGTAGTAAGGTGGACAGGATAACAACATGAAACAAACATATATCTATGTAGTATGGTCACTGTATGGTCTATATCATTCTAGTTTATGTTGCCAAATCAAGATAGATACAGTTCAAATCATATCTATTTAAGACAAAGCAGCATAGACAGAATATAAGTGTGGAAAACTACACAGCAATAACAACACTTGTAATGTGCATGGCATGAGAACATAACTGTTTATTCAATTGAAACTAAAATCAACATAGAGCAAGTTACAACAGCAAACAGCCAAACACGTTGAAGAAATAGGTTTAAAACATACCTGTTGCACCATTGGAGTTTCAATTGCATCCTTCAAATTTGAAATTAGTTGGTATCAGTAAATACAGTGATGCAAGAGCAAAGTAGTATGAACCATAGCTACGGAACCTGACCTGAGAACAATTCTTCTTCTGCTTTAAGCGTTGACTTTGGGTTCGGAGTGGTGGTCCTCGTGATTTGGGCACTGCAGTTGCCTTACTAACTGTTCGTGTTTGGGTGCTCTGTGGTGGAGACGGTGCTGTGTCAACGGGAAATGGGTGTCTATCTGCTGGGGTTGGGGTTAGAAGGGGTGTAGCTAGTTCTCTGTCCAACTGGGTAGGGGTACAATCTGCATGATTGTGGGTTATGTGTGGTGGGGCTAGTTCTTGGGCAAGTACAACCGTGGTTCTATCTGCATCAACAGGTAGCACGATCTTTTCTGAAGACCGTGTTTTACTCCCACAGATACTGCCATCACTCCCTCCAATTGAAATGGCTGATAAACAAGAAAAGTAATTGAATGTACAGACATTGTAAGATAGACAGGTGCAATGGATAGTAGGGAAGAAAACAGGGCATGAAATAATTCACATTTATGTTGTCTAAGCAAACAGAATAGTAGGAGATAATTTCACATATATGATGGCTAATTAAACAGGATAGCATGACACAATTTCACATGTATGATGGCTAACTAAACAGGATAGAATGACATACTTCAAAATATGATGACTATGTAAACAGGATGACATGATATAACTATACGAAGTGTCTATTAAAGTGGCTGGCATGCCATAAATCACAAACATGCCATCGATGGAAACATGATGGCATGATATAATTCACGGATAGAATGACATAATTTAAATATGATGACTATGTAAACAGGATGAGATGATATAACTATATTATGTCTTTAGAAAATGGGTTGGCATGCCATAATTCAGATACATGCTGTCTATGTAAACATCATAGCATGACATAATTCAAATATATGATTTATATACTAAGGAAGTGAGCAGAGGGCAATCGCATATATGATGTGTCAACTAAGGAGATGGCATTCAATATTGTGTATATGATGTAAAAACTAAGCATTGCAATACAACATATGCATTATATGAGTAATATAACCCTGCCAAGTTTGAGAATACACCTCAGGGGGATAATAGGACTGGTCATCTGCCTCTGAATCCTCCTCTATAGAGCTATCTGTAACCAGCAAGATATCTGCTTCAGCAGGTAGCATTGTCTGCTATGAAGACCTTGTTTTCACTCCAGATTTCTCCATCACCAATTCAAATGGCTGATGCACAGGAAGAGCAGTTGAATATACAAACATTGTCGACAAAAGCAATGAGAAATACAAAAAAAGGACGGCATGATATAATTCACATATATGACGCTTGCCTAAACAGCATGGCATTGCATAATTCACATACATAATGCCTTGCAACAAGATAACATTGCATAATTCACATATATAATGTCTTGCAACAAGATGGCATTGCATAATTCACATATATGGTAATTAGACACTAAACAGGTGGCATTCACACAAAGCATGTCTAAACTAAGAAAATGACATAGCAATGCAAGATACCATACGCACGATATGAGCAACATAACCCTGCCAAGTTAGGGCATGCACCTCGGGGGGGGGGAATATGACTAGTCATCTGTCTCTGAATCCTCCTCTGAGGAGCTATCGGTAACCAGCAAGACATGCGCTTCGTCAGATAGCATTGTCTGCTCTGAAGACCTTGTTTCCACTCCAGATTTTTCCATGACTGTGCCAAATGGCTGATGCACAGGAAGAGTAATTGAATGTACTAAAATTGTTGACAAATTTAACACGTAATAAAAAAATGATGGCATGATATAATTCACATATAAGATGACTGGCTAACCAGGGTGGCATTGCAAAATTCACATATATGATGCCTGGCTAGACAAGATGGCATTGCATGATTCACATATACGATAAAGAAACTAAACAGATGGCATTGACACAAAGCATGTCTAAACTAAGCAGATGACATCTTTAATGTATACAGTAAGCAATGCAAGGCACCATATGCATGATATTACCAACATCAGCATGCCAAGTTAGAGCGAAGACCTCATGGGGTAAATAGGAGTGGTCTTCTCCTTCTAAATCCCCCTCATAACAGTTATCTTCCTCTTGATTACGATCCGAATGGGTGGAGGGGGGGCTGCCTTTGCACCCACCATGGAACGACGTCTGCATGAAATTTTATTGCCACGCAAGGCTCGTCTCTTTTGCTCTACATGAGCAGTTCCACTGTGTACAATAACTGGCATGCATAGGAATAAAACATGGTGAGATTATGTAAGGAGTGCATGCACAAATCTAGAGTGATGGTAGCTAACTGTGGATAGACCCAAAACCAATGATAGCAGGCAGATAATAGCTTTAGTTAAAAAATACAGATAATGGCTCCTTTAATGTTTGTTTGCACCCAACATGAAACTCATAGTAGACACCGGAGATTAACCAGATAGTAGACAGATAGTACTAATTGCTGCCCCAATATGTACCCCACAACCATTTAAAAACTCAAGTTTCAGCATTAGTTTGGACCTGACTCGGAGTCTAATAGGTGAACACGACGATAATGTAGCATGTCATCATATTAAGCGACGCATAACGTAAGCAGACACGGAAGAGTGCGACCTCTCTTGCGGACCCGTGTAGTCCTCAAGGTCATCTGCTCAGTTGATGATGGTAATGCAGTTGTCGTGGCTGCCGGCGGCGGGGAAGAAGATCTGAGGCGGCGAAAGACAGTCTGGAGAGCGGATCCCTGCTGTGGTGAACCCTTCCATCGTTGGAGCAGCTGAGCTGGGGTGGAACACAACACCGCAGGAGCAGGACAAACCACACAAGGTTTTCTTTGCACATATCTGTAACAGAAGTAATTGAGTAAGGGCTTGTTTGAATTTGAGGATTCTAACAATGCAGGGATAGGAAATAGACAGGAATAGGATAGGAATGCACGTGCAAACCAGAGAATTTAAAAACACAGGATTTCTGCCAATCTGGGTGTTTGATTCACAACAATTGGAAGATCACAGGATGCAAAAAAGAATCCCTACGGTTTTTCGCCTACGGTTTTTCTTTCAAGGAGACACTAAAGGAACAAATCCTACAGTTTTCCTTTGCTCCATTCCTTTGCACCAAATTCATGAAAAGTAGTACCATAGGAAACTTTCCAATTCCGATGTTTTTCATTCACTTTTCCTTTCAAGCACTGGCGATTCTAGTAGGCAGGCTTGAGCAAGGAAAATCCTACACTAAAAAAATGTTTTTGTGCTACTTCTATTACTTTGGACCCAGGCCACTGCCATACTAGCTCAACTCCCAGGCCCATCGACAAATGCACAGCTGAAACACGTAGAGATAAATAATGATGGCGTTCAAGAGAGTCCATCACGGATAGCTAAGTTGCCTGGTACCTCACTGCTTGTCATATAGTAGGATAAAATAATCGTATTTCCCGTTACTACGAGTGCTCAGTGGACAGTATATATAACATGTAGAGTAAAAAAGAGATGCAACAAGTGTACAACCTCTTTGGCGAAGCCATGTCGATCTCAGTGTGATTGGGTTGGCCGGTGAGGATGCTCTGGCTGACTTGGCTGTCGGAGGAGGGGAAGAAGATCTTAGGCGTCTGGAGATGGAGCCCAAGGTACTGCTCCGCTGTGATGGAGGGTTTCGTCGTTGGAGTAGCTCCGATGAGTTGTACGACGCCGAGGCTGAAGCAGGACAAGAGAGACAATGAACAACGTTAACCTGAGTGGAATTCTAATAGCATCTCCAATAGATGACCTAAAATACATAACCACAAAGTGCTAGATGTAAAATATATCAGTCGCTCATCTCTAAACTTAACTATCGAAACTGAATTTAACTGTCAAAACTGAACTTAACTGTCGAAACTGAACTTAACTGTCGAAACTGAATTTTGCTGTCGAAACTGAATTTTGCTATCGAAACTGAACGCACTAGCAAGGTGAGGCTACACATCGGTCGAATGACTTTTTCATCTTTGGTCAGTCGGTTTTGCAGCCGTTGGATACGAAATCAAGGGCCTGCGGTTCATCTTCAACCTCCACCCCCTGAGCCGGCCAAACAACAGCCCACCGCCGCCCGCGGCCGGCGGTGCGCCGCCCCGCCCGCCTCGAAAACACTCCCCACCACCGGTCCGCCGCCGCCTCGGCCATCCCTCTAGGCCCACCCTGTGCCGAGATTTTTCTCCGGCGATCCCCACGCCACCGCCTCGCCAACGCCCCGCCACTGCCGGCGACCACCGCCCCCATCCTGAACCCTAGGATAGATAGTGGGGTACCTCTCCGGTGAGCCCCCCTCCCCGCTGCGGCTGGTTCTTCCTTCACCCCGGTGAGCCCCCCCCCCCCCCGAAAATCCACTAACCCAAAAGTTGATTCAATCGACTGAAGTGTAGCTAAATCGGAGCAGCATCGCAAGCAAGAGCAAGAGCGAGAGCAGTAGCGCGAGCAAGAGCAATAGCAAGAGCAGACCAGGCAGGGGACCGAGAGCAAGAGCAGAGCAGCAGCGCGAGTGAGAGCTAAAGCAGCAGCAGGTCCTACTGATGTGGACATCGCCGCCGAGGGAGCGACGCCGTGGAGGAAGTAGCCGGCGACGCCGCCGTGGATGGAGCCGCGCCGTGTCAGCTCGGGACCGAGCGCCGGCAGCACCGTGAGATCGAATCAAGAAGAAAATTCGGCGATTAGTGTACAACCTCTTTGGTGGCGCCGATTAGGCCGCAGCTTCATCCAAGGAAACGTTCATGATGATGCTCTTTCGGTGGTGCAGGTGAAGACGGCAGTGTGGGAATGGAGGTGGCGCGAAAGACAAGGGGAACATCGGGGCAGCTCCTTGGAGGTGGAGGACGGGGTGGCTGAACCGGCGGGACGATGAGATCGACGACGGATCCTCATCCGGGTACGGTGGATGAGGGACGTCGAGGTGTTGCTGTGGACGACGTCGTCGGGGAAGAGGCTCCGGCTGGGTGGCGGACGGAGCAGGGTGTGGGGTTTCGTCGCAGGTTTTCGCGGCCTCGGTGTACGAATGGGTGAGCGGATGGGATGGCAGTGGGGAACCATGGCTTAGAGACGCGCTTGTCCGAAATGTGTGGTAAGTTATGAAAGTACCCCCACCGATTTGAGGCGGTTCTGTCGGTTCAGGGGTACCACGGGCATTTTGCGTGTCGGGATTTCACAGGAGGTGGGAGTTTTCGCGCGCGTTGTAATTTCGGAATAGCAAGGCGCGGGTTGAGATGGAGGGAGTTGTCGGAGCACAATGAGACAAAGATATATCTTAAATATTTCGGGCTAACAAGGCGCGGGTTGAAGAGGCGGGAGTTTCGCAGCACGATAGACAGAGACGCTAGCTTGAATTTTCGGCATAACAAGGCGCGGCTTGAAATTTCGGAAGAACAAGCTTAATGTGTACCCAAAAAATACAATTTGCACCTCAACACGCACAACACACACACACACACACACAAACACCATTTAGACTAGAGTAAGGTACACGTGCATTGCACGCATGAGATTTGGCAACCAAATTATGAATAAATACCACATTATAGCATGCAAGCTTTGAGTCATATATGCATGATGTAGATGTTCGTTTAATTATTATAGTTCCTTTCATTCAAAATCATCTAGTTTTTATAAGAAAGCTAATCTATTTTAAGATTCATGGAATTGTGCGTCGTAAGACATAAAGTAAAAACAAATAATGGCAAATCATGTAGAAAAACATTTGGGCAATTCTGATACAGAAGATTCTAGAACAAATAAGAAGTGCTTGTGTTTTGATGTTTGTGCATTATGCTTAAGTTCAACCATGGAGTCTTCTAGATTATACATGTGGCGAAATCTGGTGGAATCTAGATGATATCCAACGGCCAGTAGTGCTCAAATTTGCCATCTTTGGACCAACAGACTAGCCTCATCCAACGACCATCTTTCAAAGTTAAAGTTACCCGCACACAATATAAAAAATATAAAATATTATATATAGGGGTATAGATATAGATATGTGATGCAAAAGCCGCCCATCATCTCCAATTAGAATAGTGTGTCCATGCACGGATGCGACGTGGCCAAATGATGTCTGCCATCGGTATCTCAAATTCAAATCAGTTGTACCTTGTTCAATGTGTATACATTACAACATGCTCGTTTCCAAACCACACCGCGCAAATCTCCGTTATATTCATGCATGCATGGGTTTCAAACATCAGGATCTCTTATTCAAATATTTGAATTCAGCTTTACATTGATTGTGACCTCACCTATTCAGCTATTCTTTTACACCCACATAGTAGTCTTCTCTTTATAATTGTACCACTAACTTTCTCTCATGCATGCATGCACACACACTACCAGTCGGCATTATCCGTCGCACGCATGCAATCTTTTTCTTCAGGTCGGTCTCCCATGAAGGCACACACCAACACACATCCCCCTCTCCATCATATCGGGCATTCTTTATCTCTCACGCGTGCATGCGCAACGATCGACGTTCCTCTATGTATGTGTGTATATAGCTAGGTCTTTCATAGTTTTCCACACAAATCGATCAATCGATATATCCAGTGAGGTCTCACCCTCTTTCCCACGTCCACATCGATCAATCTATACCTCTCTATATAGGATTAACATATATAGCTAATACACCCACATTAATTATGTATCCAACGTCCCCCTCTCATCATCCATGCCTTTCGCTTCATCTCTCAGACGCGTGCACAATGGCGAAGACCGGGGGCAGTAAGGGCCCTGCCCCCCTCCCCCCTAACATCACTATATATGAAGGCTAATATGAATGTGATCATTAGACAATTGCTGCTAAAAATGGTTTAAGTTCATGAATTGACCCTCCTCGTAAAGGATTAGCAATGCTTGGCCCCCTAGCTCATTTATTTTTCATGGCTCCGCCACTGCGCGCATCAGCGCACGTGTTCGCCCCCTCTTTCTAAATATTGATCTCGCACTTGTGCATTCCTTCATAGTCTCCCTCCACTCGGCCCCTTGCACCATCTTCTAGCCCCCCACCGGATTTTGCCACATGTACAATCTAGCAGACTCCATGGTTGAACGTAAGCATAATGCACAAACCTCAAAACAACAGTGGTTCTCTTTTGTTATAGAATCTTCCGTATCATAACTGCCCAAACTTTTTTTCTAGTTGAATTGCCATTATTTGTTTTTACTTTATGCTTTACAATGCATAATTCCATGAATCATAAAATAGATTAAGGGCTTCTTTGATTCAAAGGATTCTCAAAGGAATTTTGGAGGATTCTAATCATTAGGAATTTTTCCTATCTTGGTTGTTTGATTCGTAGGATTGTAAACCATAGGAATTTTTCCATATGATTCATTTGCACTAGATTTCATAGGAAACATCCCATCCACTCAAACCTCTTTGAAAGAATTCTGTGTTTTTTCTATGCACAATCAAACACTCGTACAATCATGTAGGATTCAAGACGACATTCCACTATAATCCCATGTTTTCCTATTCCCGCGTTCTTAGCCTTTTATAAAAACTAATTGATTTTGAATGAGATGAACTATAAGAATTAAACGAAGGGCTACATCAGGCATATATGACTCAGAGCTTACATGCTATAGTGTGGTATTTATTCATAGTTTGGTTGCAAAACCTGATGCGTGCAATGCACGTGTACCTTACTAGTACTTCGAGTTTGTGCAAAACACATAAATTAGAATACCAATGGCACGCTACACAGTGTCTCTCTTACAGTTCATGAAGCCACATGGCACATGTGTAGGCGTTCTCGCGACCTCCTTGCGTGGATTGATCACAGTGACGTACTGCTGGTTCCAGAAGAATGTACTCGTCCTCCCTGAGCCATACTGGCGGTGCATGCACGAAGCGAAGATGTGCACGCACGCCATGCACGCACTCATTCCTCGCACGCACACGCGGGTACACGGGCGGACGCAATTTTGTACCAAGATCCACCCCATGTGATAATTTGACGTGTGTAAATTCGTTCACTTCATTGATGGTCAATTAATACAGCGCATGCAAATTGAGTGGACGTGAGGGCCGAAGAAAGACATTATTACTCCACTGCGCGCATGCGAGTAGTTAAATCGTGGGTTGCTAGTAGTACTTCCATTGGTCTCCTTCGTATTTTGTGCCAATTTTTGACAGTAACATAATATTTACGCATTTGAGCACTGTAGTACTTGAAATTTATGTTCTGCTAAACTCACCGGGAGCCGTTTCGGGCCTCGAAACCAAAACCATCAATTAATCTTTACCTTGTTCCCATCACATTCGAAAGCCTGCTCACACCTACTAGTAGTACGTACCAAACCTGAACGTGTTCCCACTATCCAGGTATTGGTACTAGTGCTAGTACTTAGGTTATAAAAAGGGGAACTACCTAACCAAAAATCACTCTACCTTTCCTCCTCATAAGTGCTTCTTCTTCGTTCGTCGTTGCCATGGCCGGTGAGCAGAGCTCTAGGTCGAGAACTACTCGTAACAAGGGGGCGGCAACCAAGGCTGCGGAAAAAAAGAGAGGGCTCGCCGCCACGCAGAGACCTCGAAAGATCTCTCACGGGCAGGCGCTGGCTCCCAGGAGCGCCCTAGCCGCGGAGGCGAACATGCCGAGCCGGCGGAGCTGGAGTCGTTATCCCTCGACGGCATGCCCAATCAGTTCAATAAGCAGAAGGAGTTCATCCAAGGCTTGATAGAGTTGCTGAAGGAGAGCCTCGACGACATGCCCGCTGAGCTCAATCAGCAGGGGGAGTTGACCGCCGGCTTGGTGATGCTGCTGAAGAAGAGCATTGCCTCGGAGAAGAAGGCGACCGGCGAAATCCTGTGACTTCGGGAGGACAATGTGAAGCTCTGCCACGAGATCGACCTGTTGAAGGAGAAGAACGCCAGCTGGAAGAAGCTGCATGAGAATAGTAGTTCCTCGATGAAGATGCTGCAGGCCCTCGCCATGGAACAGAAGGAAGAGATGATGAAGGCTCGCGTCATGGACACAATGATGAAGATGGCAGAGGAGACGCGCAAGGAGATGGAGGTCGTGGAGGCGATGAAGAAGCAGTTACGACTCCGCGGCGAATTAGATCATTTGGGGTGATAATCTTCCTTCTTCTTTTGCTCCTGTGTTTCATCTTTTGCTTCGGGTGTTCCGCCGCACGTGTCACGTTCTCTGCGAGGCATGAATAGAAAAATGTTTTTTAGGGAATGAATAGAACAATGCTAACAATGGGATGACTAGAAAATTAGATCATTTTTTATCGCCATATGGCACTGGGCTGCCGTGTTTCGTGCTCCTCCGTCGCAGTACTACTCCAGTGGAAAACTTGAGTATACCGCACGGTTCTTTGCTCCTCCTCGATCAGGTCGTCGGTGCATTTATACAAGCAATCAAATCACAAGGCCCCGCCTTCCAGCAGTAATGAGCCGTCAAATCACAAAGGCCCTCGCCTCTTGTGAAACAGACCAAGCTAGACTGCCCCGCCCTCTAGCCTTTTAAAAAATGTATACTTTTGTACAGCAGTAGTATCGATGGATTGCTCCATGGAACAAAACTTAAAATTAAAAAAAAGTGGTACATATAGAGAGCGCTCGTCGCCAAATTATGCATATAGTACTATTAAAAAGGCTAGTCACAATAATGGTGTCCAGCACAACCCACCCCTCAAATAAAACTAAGAGGGTGATTGGATACGTTTTAGTCCCATGACTAAAAGTAGTGGGACTAAAACATGCTAGCCTCACCCATGCTTGGATCCAAATACTAAAAAGGCTAAAATCAAGTTAATGATCATTTATTATCCTCCAAACCCTCCAATCCAGAACTCGCCTGTGTTAAAGGAGAGGAGTTAAATGAGTAGAGAGAGGACTAATCCACATTTTAGTAGGGGTACCTCTGACTAAAAAAATTTAGTCTCAAGACTAGTTTTAGCCCCTCTTTAGTCAGGGGTGCTTGGAACTTTAGCCTCTTAAAGATACTATTTTTAGTCAGACTAAAATAAGTCCCTTGGATCCAAGCACCCTCTAAGCATCCTGGAATTCTTTGACAAAACTAAGCACCCTAAAATTCTTTGACAACTAAACTGCTGGCTATATGATGTTGGCCATATATATTGTACGTATATAATGTGAAGAAACGATTGGTAGTACTATACCAACTAAAAGATGAAATGTAAGAAATACTAGTATGTACGTACTGAAGAGTTAAAGTAACGAGAAGAAACATAACATAGTTCTGCTGGGGGCTCAGCACAACACACCCCTCAAATTAAATTAAGCACACCTGAAATTAAACTTTGCAACTATTTCGGTAGACACTGCATTAGAACCACCATGAGCAACGACACTGCCACCTTACTCGGAGTCCTCGTCCACGTCCTCGACTTCGTCCTTGTCCCTCTTCCTTTTGGCCGATACTTCTTTGCTTGAACCGCACACTTGGCTGTTGCTCTTCATCCAACCCTTGTAGATATTGAAGCAAAGGTAGCCATCCATTGCAGCGTAGCGGATGTGGTCTATATCTAGTACATTCCGCTGCCATGCATGGCGATGAAACGTGTATGGAGGTTTCTCCAGTTTACCGTACGAAGGATGAACCATGGCTCCTGCCAGGGTCAGCATTGAAGGCTGAAGAGAGGACACCAGCCGATTCTTCTGGAGGTCGAAGGTGTTGCCTACAATGAGGCCTACCCGACGCAGGACTTCTTTGTCGTTACCAAAGTCTAGAGTAACGAATTTGACTAGGTTGCTCCCGAGGAAGTCCTTAAAATCCTGGCACTCAACGTCGGCATGGCATATGAGGTAGACCAAGCATAAGTCATGCACGCAAACCTGGACCACGACGGGCTTCTTCCTCTCTTCGCACTTTAGATCCTTCTCTCATCCCAGGACTGTGGTGTACTCAACATCTAGCCCAGCGACCCACTCATCATCTGAGTTTTCGAACATGCGTCTGAAGCGAGAAAGGCATCCTTTCACCGTCGTGGAAGAACGGGTGTAGATGACATCGAACTCATCGCCGGTGATGGTTCTAACCTTGTACTCACCGTCGATCGTGGAGATTTGGGACGTCATGGATTTGGGAGGAGGGTTAGGATTAGTGGAACTGCCGTAATGTGAATGGACGGGACGACTAGGAGCGAACCGCCGTAGTATTGAAGGACGTGCGGGGACGAGTAGGAGCGAACTGCCAGCGTGCGAATGGCGGGGTAGTGGCTTTCCATTCTCCCATGATACGGGCTTCCGAGAGCCCTTGGATCTGAGATCGAACGGTTGCATGGCATGATTCTAGACCTATGGGTGAATATCCTATCCTGGAGGGTTATTCTGCAAATTTTCAGCAACTTAGCATGCGACCGTTTGATCTCAGATCCAAGGGCTGCCAGCAGCCCATATCATGGTCGCGCCTACCACGACCCTCGCGTCGCTTGCGCGGTCGCGCCCTTGCAGATTTAACATGGTGCGTTAGGCTATTTGATGTTGGCATGTCATACATAGTCATCAGTTAGTCACTCATACTACAACAAGGTTGGCTATAAGTGTATTTTTTTACTCCTCTCTATCTCTTTCTTCGTACTCAAGGAAGAACGGTGCTAAGAGCGTGTATTTATTGCATTTTGCTAAGGAGTGACCTCTTCCAATGAAATGGTGTTGCTAAGTTTGCTTCATTTAATTAGCTATAGACTCAAAATTTTCTTTTCACCTAGGTACACGTGCTTAGCACCGTTTGTTCCTTGGGTCACCAAACTAGTCTCTCTCTTCTTGATTAACTTGCCACATCAGACTTTATGCCTATGTGGCAAGCTTAAGCACCTGTAGGAGCAAGTAAAAGTAAGTACAATAGTGCGCTTTACATGGCATTTTTGCATATGTGGAGGAAATACAGGCAAGGAAAAAGTGGAGAAGTGGGATCTCATGCAAGAGCTAGCCTCTACTACATGGTGGAGCATTGGGAGAGGCACATGTATGGAGGTGGTCAGGAATCTGGGAGACTCACTCCGGTCGTAGCGCCGCAATTAAAATGATAATGGCAAGTCAAATCACGGGGCCCCACCTGTCCAGCAGTAACTCGCTGTCAAATCACATAGCCCTACATTTGCAGCAGCCTACTCCCTCGTCTTCTCGCGTCTCTGTCGAACCGACTAGGCGGAGCTGCCCTGCCGCCTACCGCGCAGGAAAAGCCCCGCCCTCGACTTTTAAATAGTATACAGTATACTAATTTTGTATCCATGGATTGCGCCCGCGCCATGGAGCAAAGCGTCTAGAAAACGGAGGAGAGACGGTGGTCTTGCAATAGAGAAGAGGGAGAGGCGAGATGGTGGTTTTGGAATGGAGATGATGGAGAGGAGAGGAGGTGGTTTTGCAATGGAGAAGAGGGAGAGGAGCGTGTGGCAGCGATTTAGGATTGGACGAGAGGGCCGGCGCGCTCTGACTGGATCAAAATCAAAATCAATTTACCCTTGAATTAAGAAAGCGACCCCACATTAACTAGTCTCCCTTTTATTCTGGGTCATAATTGACCATGATTTTCGCACATAAAATATATGTTATACGTTGTATACAAGGCCACTATCAAAATTACAATTTGCAACTGTACAAGGCCACTAACATTAATCGAGGCAAAATTGATGGTGTTTGCCTCGTACTAGCACCCGAGGACATTAATATCCCTTGTGTGCATGCGGGAGTGAGAAGGTTAGCTTGCACTCCCAACATTAATCAACCAATGAGGAGTAAGAGGGTTGGCTTGTTGTGCTTGGGAGAGAAAAACCACATTAATTAACACGACAATCAAGGTGACAAGCTAGCTTGCAACATTGACTTAAACATAGCATTGATTTTTACCTTGGTACCTGTAATATGAGTTTGTGGGCTTGTATACAAAAATGGAAGGAGTATAATTTGAAAGTACATTCAGATACGAACCAAACGATACAATTTTTGGTGACATGCATTCACATTTTTCTTGTCAAATACAGTACGTGGTCAAACTTTGACCCAAAATACGCGAAACAACAAAAAAATACTTCCAAGACCAGCGCTGCTCTTTCGCTCTTCTCCTATTAAACCACCGCCGCTCCTCTCCTATTCCAATCTAAATGCAGCGCCGCTCCTCTCCTCTTCCATTTCAAAACCACCGCCCCTCCTCTCTTGTTCCAGTCCAAAACCAGCGTCGCTCCTCTCCCGTTCTAATCCAAAACCAGCGCTGCTCCTCTCCTCTTCCACTCAAAAACCACCGCCGGCGAGTGAAGGTGCTGTGGAGAAGTAGATCAATGGAGGAGTACAACCGATACGTGAGAATCGCAGACGGCGACCCTGTGAAGCTAGCTAGGATGTTGGAGATACAGTCTTGGTTTGACAACAAGGACCAACTAGCGGCGACGGCGACATCCATGGCCAAATATCTGCAATAGAGCGAAAAGGCGACGATACTCCCGGAGGGAGTCGTGCCGGAGTACATAGAGCTGCTCCTCTGGGCCATGGAGCAAACATATTCACCGAATCCGATCGTGAGGGAGCGGTGGTGGGAGTATCAATCCCAGATGGAGCATCCACTAGAGATTGAAGGATCGAGCATCTACATGGTGCTGTTTGTGAGGGTGTCCTGCCAGAGCGAGCCGGTGGAGTCTTCGTCGACCAAACCCAACTGCAAGAGGAGAAAAGCAGTTGGCCCGACGACGCTTCCCCGCCATCGTCTCCCTCGCCGTTCACATCGTCTCACGGGGCGGCTGTGTGCCGCCGAGGAATAGGAGGGGGCTGCCCCCCCCCCAGCCCAATAGTCGGGCAGGTTGTGAATTGTCAGGAGGAGCTTAGGGTTGTCAGTATTTGCAGGTTGTGAATTGTGTTTTGTGTTGTGTATTTTGAGAGTACTTTCAGATATGAATGTCTTTTGAATTTCAGATTTGCAGTATTGAGCATATAAAGTATTTTATGAATTCTAGACATCTATTTTTAGCACTTAAAAAAGTGTAGTTTCACAGGAGTATAAAACTGCAGACCATGTGATTCTCAGAGAAGAAACTGCAAGTTTCAGTTTCAGATAAGAAACTGCAAGGTCAGTTTCAGATAAGAAACTGCAACTTTCAGAGGCAGAGCATTTATATTAACACGGCCTTTTCAAACAGGGTTAACATCATGTTGGAAGTTTTATTCATGGTCGAAAATGGAACTACTGGCTAGTTAACATCATGCTGATCAACATTCATGCATAGCACATCTTCATATGATGCACAGTCAAAATGCCCGCACAATGTCGAGTGTGCGAAACACAGAGAAAACGAGGGACGAAGTTTTGGCAAGTGTTGGACGTGGTTTTGGAGGTCCATAGGCCTGTTTGTATTTTCTTAGGGTCGTCATGTATCGACCGGCCTATGGACCTCCCATCCGAGGTTTTATTTTTGGCAGCCCAATTTATGTATATTTTTGAAGAAAACACAGAGGTCTGTTCTATTTTTCTATATAAGAATAGGAACGCCAGGTCCAACTTATGTTTCCCTTCTAACTATATTATATATATTTAAATTATTTTATATCTTGACTGTTTAGTTCACATACTCCCTCCTTTTCGGTTTATAGGGCTTATCTCAAAATTTTAGTTTTTCCATTTTATAAGGCTCAATTTGGTTGTTTTCCATCACATGTTCAGATTCCAAGGTGCATTAAATCATTGCATGCAAGTATTAAGAGAAAATTGACCAATGCATGTACTTTACGCATGCATGCATTGCAATTTATGCATTGATAAACATAATTTTTTGAGGAAAACAAGTGCATTAATTAGGT